>NC_079211.1:144581516-144630069 GCF_029633865.1 Lampris incognitus
GACAAGGTGGCGC
This sequence comes from Lampris incognitus, assembly GCF_029633865.1. Taxonomy (NCBI): domain Eukaryota; kingdom Metazoa; phylum Chordata; class Actinopteri; order Lampriformes; family Lampridae; genus Lampris; species Lampris incognitus. The sequence continues at coordinate 144,581,530 of NC_079211.1, forward strand.
CGTTCTCCCTCACAGCCCTCTGTAAGGTCAGCGAGCGTCGGGTGAAGACGCGTCGATCGGGCCCGGCGCCGCGGACCAGACAGCTATTTATCATCAAAGCGGTCGTGGGCGAGGGGAGGCCGAGTTTGCGGAAGCGCTCGGGGGGCCCGCTTGTCTCCGTGGATCCTGCGCCACTTATCAGGCTCGCTAGCTCGCCGCGGCGGAGATAGGGCCCCGCAGTGTGTTTGGCTGCGGGGCCCGCCCCGTGGCAAATAGACTCTCACTCCGCGTATATCTGGACTCCCCACTCATGTGGCCAGTGCAGGAGAAATTAGTGGAGTAACATTTGTCCTTTTTTTGGAGCAGCCTCTTCTGGCGAGGGTGGCGACGGATCCACCCACGCTGGACTTGACTCCCTTTCCCTCCCTCCCGTCCTTCTGTCGCTCTCTGAACGGCGGTTTGCGTCGATTTATTCTCCTCCACCAATTAAAAGCAATTTTGCGAGCATTAGGGTAAGCCATGCCAGGGGGGGCCCCGTCTACCGCAGGAGGCTGTTCATTACCTCATTGTGTGCATGTGTGTGTGTGTTTGTGCGTCATCACGTGTCTCTGTGTGAACTCGAGGATGCCTCTGTAATGCCGCCTACTTCCCCTCTGCGTGCCGTGCCGGAGCGTACATGTCTATGAGCGCTGTACTGTACATGTCCACGGATATGTTGTTTGTCGGTCTGTGTTTTGCATGTGTGTGTTCATGTGTGCATGAGCAGATGGGTGTGTGTGTGTGTGTGTGTGTGTGTGTGAGGAAATTCCCAGCACGTGCCAGGCATTAGTTCTCTGTCCTCGGACTAAATCCTCATATTGTTGGAACGGTGTCAGTAGCCACTGCCGCCACAATTGCTTATCTTCTAGCAACTCCCTGCCCCCCTGGGAAGTGGAGGGACGGGGACGGGGTGGCGGCGGGGTGGCGGGGATGTGTTGAAAAGGGGGGGGGGGGAAGGAAGGAGGCAGTGGCCGGTGTAAATAACCCTGCCCTCCGCCGATGGGCTTTGACTCGGGCGCCGCGCAGAATAGCAAGTGTCAGGAAATATCCAGCGCCCCCCATTGTCCGTCGGCACCTCCCGACCGCGAGGGCGGCTGTAACGAAAACTGGAAGCCGCCGCTGACGGTTCGCCGCGCCCATACAAATCTGTCGAGCTTCGGCGCTGAAGCCGAGGAGCCAGCGAGGGGGCAGACATTTTGAAACGCTGACACGGGGGGCATTTTTGGGGGCTGTCACATGGATTGGGGGTCTGAAATAATTGCGAGAGCGGGGAGCTGTCTCGGGAGGTCTGTTTCACCGCCGCCACCACCTTTAATTACTCGCATTTAATTTGCGCCTCGGAATAATTTGACTGACCTTTGAGTATGCCGACGTTTTGTAGCTCATTGGCAATACGGCTCAACGCGTGAGCTCATGGGAAGAATAATCAGGCCTACGCGACGTCGTGTTTGTTCACGCCGCTTACGTAGATCGATGTTGTTACGGAAGAGGAAGAAAGTAACACGTTAGTTATCTCACAAGTGCTCCCGACGATGTGGGAAGTGGATTTCATTCAAGCGCAGTTACTAGACGTCTCTTATCACAAAATCACGCAGATGGCTTTGCGCTCCGTGCCAAAAATGCGAGTAAACTCATTTTCTAATAATCTCTCCCCGGTTGCTCTCTCGCAGCAGCTCACGCCCGTCATTTGCGTCACCCTACCGCATTTGCATTGCTATCTAATGCTGGCAATCATGGTGTATTAGTCCGTTTTCAAAGTAAAAAAATTAAATTATATTCCTTTTCTAGGCTAAGGGAACTCGATCAAGTGCCCGGGACCGAATCTTGCCGTTTCAAATAAATGTCAGGATCTTCAACTGGCATCAAAAGCAAGCAAATTTACATATTATATCGTGTTGAATTGGAGTGGTGGTCAATGGGAAGAGTGGCTTTTGGCTCTGTTGGTGCTTCACCGCTTCTCCTGTGATCGCCACCTTGCCGTGGTGGGAGAAGCTCGCCGGTACCAATGATCCCAAGAGCTATGCCGTTCCGGCTAGCTTGGCTCCCGGTAGGTCACCAAGGCGGACACGTCAAGACCTCAACGGCAGAACTGGCGGAAGATGTCCCCGGGTGGCGAGCGGCAGTGAAAGCGGGTGAACGCTGCAACAGAGGGTGGTCCCCTATCGTCTTGGTTCTCTAGCCATTGGACTCTGGCCACCCTCCACCAAGGGCTGTGTGGTGGCTGCAGGTGCATCACCCACTCCATGTGGAAAGCTGTCGCATGCAGGCGTCCTCCCGGGACAGTCATACTCGACCCTGAGTGACCGCCGATGACTTGGAGGATTGTTGATCCTCTGCATCCACAGCAGAGTGCACCATGACAGTTTTCCAGTCCTCTTTTAGGCGCATTAGCAGCTATTGGAAACCACAACTGCTCCTAATATGGCACTTTGACCTCAGGATGACAGCATATAACCTTTGTTGAACTGCGTCTTAAGTTTCTTTTGCAGATATTAAAACACAAAAAAATCTCGGAAGCCACCTGAATTTAGATATATGAAGTTTAATTGGTCAAATAGTGCCCGCATCTAATGTGAATTAGGCAACGATGCTGCCCGAGAAGAGTTTTAGCTTGAAACGGATTAGTTGTGTATCCCGTATCTGAGCCAGCTTTTTGTGTTCATTGCTTCTATGCACTTAATTTGTGGTATTTGAGCAAATAAACTTCATATTTCCACATTTAGCTGGCTTCCCTGCCTCCTCATTATTTGCTATATTTGGTCTGTTGGGGGCCCTTTTTTCGCTGTTTATGGTAGACATTAGAAAAACCCTAACTTAACCCCCATCTCCAGGAATCCTCGGCAGATAATCGGCCCGACTGGCCATTTTGCATGTGGTGGTGCAAACAGGACTAAATCAAGTTGAGAACTTGAGCCGGGCACTCTAACCAGCAGACCTCGTAACAGCAGAGATGAGACATCAACATCTGAGCGGCGGAGCCAGAGCCCTCAGTATAGCTTTCCATTCACTAACCGTTTCCTCTGGGTGCACGACTATTTATTATTCCCATATCTCAAAAGTGGAAATGAAATGGGGGGGGAAAGAGAGAGAGGGAGGAAAAAAGGGAAAACAAGTGTGCGGTTAAATCTCTCTTGCTACAGGCGACATTGTGGCATTATCTTCTCGTCACAGCTTAACGGAGGCCTGCCTCTGGTGAGTGTGGCAGTTTTGTGTGTGTGTGTGTGTGTGTGCGTGCATGCATGGATGTGTGTGTGCATGTTCATTTGTGTGCATGTGTGTGTGTGCATGCATGTGTGTGTGTGTGCACTTGTATGTTTGTTTGTGTGCATGTTGGTGCGTGTATGTGTGTTTGTGCAGGCACCTTTGTATATACCTGTGTGTGTGTGTGTGTGTGTGTGTGTTGTGAGAGGGGCTGTTGTGCTATAAATGATAGACATGTTTACCCATACATATGCTGGTATACAGATTAGACGCAGCTGTCTGCCTGCCTGCCCCTAGGAATCAGTGGAAATCCACACGTCCTTGCTGCCTTCGCCGAGCCCCGCTACCAGCTTCTTTATATCTCCCAGACCTGGGAGGATTCTGCCAGTTACAGGCCGGAGAAGCCGTCGGATGCTCTGCGGTGTTCAGAAACGGCGCGAGCTGCACATTAACCGTGATGAAGCATTTCTGTCGAGCAGCGAGAGAGATTCTTTCGCGATTTGCCGGTGGAGTCCAGTGTCATTGAAAATGCCCTCATTCGGGGGGAACAATGCAGGGAGGTCTGTGCACATGGTGACATTTCTTACAACACTCGAATCCAAGTATGACCGACTATTTGCTTATTTCTTCTGCTGTTTCTGCTCCCGTGTTTGTTTTTTTATGCTTTTTTTTTTTTTAACTCCGGTGTTTCATGACTTGTGAAAATCCAATTAGGGGAACACATTCCCTGAGAACACCACAAAAACCACATGCCATGATGGCAGTCGCATGAATTCTTCATACGAGGTTTCGTACCCTCTCCTCTCTGCACAGACAGTGTCTAACATGGTGTAATTGGCGAACAGATAGCCATACAAAACAATTCTCCACTTTCTTTATGACCACTCAGCAGAACAGTGGGGGGCGGGGTGGGGCGGGGTGGGGTGGGGGGGGGGGACTCCTGTTATCTTTGCTGTGTGATTCGGGTACAAAAAAACAACAACAATGAAACGTCTCCCGCTCTGCACGGGGGGGGGGGGGGGACTGCGAGGTAAAAACGTGTCGAAGACGCTTCGACTTCACCGCCAACCCCGCTGCATGAGCAGGAGGGCGCCACATTTCCTGCCGTGTCATCGACACACACGTTGTCTGCAGTCCCTTTCGTTTTACAGGATCGCGTCAGGGTGACCGCAGCACTCCCGGCTATATCCCCGTCAGTCAAGATGAAATGATCAAATATGCCAGCCTATATAATGGATGCAAAAACAGACCCGGGCACACGTTGGAATTCTAAATGCTTTCTTATCATTCATGTTGACATTGCGATGGTTTAAAGAGAGAATAGATGAATAATTCATGCTGCGCAGAAAGGCTGATCCGGGGCTGATAAAGTGCCTGTCCTGGAGGATGCTGTTGTTTACATGACCATCCTGAGGCGCTGTCTCACAGGCAGCAGACGGCAGTTGCTGTCCTGCCTTGCGCTCTTGTGCATTTGGTTGCGCGCCTGTGTATGTGTGTGTGTGTGTGTGTGTGTGTGTGTGTGTGTGTCCACGGCTGATCTCGCAAACTACTGACCTCCATCCATCCATTATCCAAGCCACTAACCCCAACCGGGGTCTCAGGATTCTGGAGCTTATCCCAGCAGTCATTGGGCAGCAGGCGGGGAGGCGCCCTGTACAGGCCGCCAGTCCATCACAGGGCCGACACACACACACACAAATTCACACCTAGGGGCAATTTAGTCCAACCGATTCACCTGACCTACGTGTCTTTGGACCGTGGGGAGTAACGTGCAAAATTCCACACAGAGGACGACCCCCAAGGTTGGACTTCCCCGGGGCTCGAACCCAGGACCTTCTTGCTGTGAGACGACCGCGCTAACCACTGTGCCGCCCACTACTGGGACCTATTAGCCTAAAACGTTCTGTGCACGGTTATGACTGTATGATGTAGAAACCTCTCATGGTGGCGGTGATTCGACACGTTTGAAAAATGTTTGTTCTCGTTCTACCCCCGTTCCCTTGCTGCTCTCTGTCGCAGCCTGATCTAAGTCAGCCGCTGCGCATTTGTGACTCACATCTAGGGTCGAATTGGCTCGGGCAGCGACATGATCCAAAAGTTACTAAAAGAATTTTGGTAATCCAAAACATGTGAGCGCTAAAAGGAACAACTTCCTCTAGGTTGCAGTCAAACCAGGAAGTGCTGCATGTTCTTGCCGCCGCCGATCGGAGTCAAACGTAGATTTGAGCGAGAAAAAGCCACCAGAGAGCCACTTTATCTGTGTCGTTGTACGGGTTACAGCAAAATCCGTTCCCTGCACTTAAGCCGTCCTATTGTAGAGGAGCGGTGGGCAGGCTGCAGCACCCGGGGACCAACTCCAGTTCTTCTTTCCATTGCCTTGCTCAGGGGCACAGGCAGGCGTATGAACCCTAACATGCATGTCTTTTTGATGGTCGGAGGAAAGCGGAGGCCCCTGGAGGAAACCCACGCAGACACGGGGAGAACATGCAAACTCCATACAGAAAGGACCTGGGGCGGCCTGGGGTTTGAACCCAGGACCTTCTTGCTGCGAGGCAACAGTGGGTCGCCGAGTCTTGCATGCGTGGTTGTGCGGTCGCCTCACAGCAAGAAGGTCCCGGTTTCAAACCCCGAGGCCGTCAAACCTCGGGGGTCGTCCTCTGTGTGGAGTTTGCATGTTCTCCCCGGGTCTGCGTGGGTTTCCTCCGGGTGCTCCGGTTTCCTCCCACAGTCCAAAGACATGTAGGTCAGGTGAAACTAAATTGTCCCTCGGTGTGAACGGTCGGCCCGGTGATGGACTAGCGGCCTGACCAGGGTGTCTCCCCACCTGCCGTCCGGTGACTGCTGGGATAGGCTCCAGCATCCCGCGACCCTAATTAGGATAAGTGACTTGGTTAATGGATGGATGGATGGACGTTCATGTTGGTCGCATTGTTATGAGAGTCCACCTAGGAAGCTGCACATCCACAGACCGACAGGCGAAACGTTTTTATTGGGTAGAGTTTGTTTTGTTAGCTTGAGCGCTGCGTATTAAAAACGTTTTTTCCTCATATTTCCCATTCAACCGACTTGGGCGCGGCGCCGAAGTCTTACAGTGGCAGGGAAAACACGAGTTTTTCTGTCCGTGTGGGCCTGTATCTGGCCTACTACTGGGCCTGTCAGCCGAATAATTTTTGTGCGCAACTACGACTGACTGATCAAGGACCTCTCGTGGTCGCCATGATTCAAAATCGTTGAGAAACGAGGGTCTGGGTAGCGTGGCGGTCCATTCCGTTGCCTGCCAACACAGGGGATCGCCGGATCGAATCCCAGTGTTACCTCCGGCTTGGTCGGGCGTCCCTACGGACACAAAGGTCTGTGTCTCTAGGTGGGAAGCCGGATGTGGGTGTGTGTGTCCTGGTCGCTGCACTGGCGCCTCCTCAGGTCGGTCAGGGCGCCTGTTGCAGGGGGGAAGGGGGAACTGTGGGGAATGCGACGCCCCCCCCCCCTGGTGAAACTCCTCACCGTCGGGTGAAAAGAAGCGACCGGCGCCCTCTGCAGCCCTCCCCGGATCAGCGGAGGGGGCGGAGCAGCGGCCGGGATGGCTCGGGAGAGTGGGGTAATTGGCCAGATACAACTGGGGGAGAAAAAGAGGGGGGGTGGGGCCCTAAGTGCGAGCAGCAGGTAGGGGAGATACGCCTGGCGGGGATCTGCAGTCTGCGGAGGGCGCTCTTCCACTGTTATACCCATTCAGATATCCCATCACAAGGGCTTTTTGGCTGTATTACGGCGCCCGGACAAGCGCGCTTGTTGTCGGTCCCGTCAGCGTTGTGCGACGGCTCGGGAGCCGCTCGCGAAAACGTGCCGCGCGGCAGCGCTGTCGCCACACGGCGCTTGTTTCGGTCGTGCGGCGCCCATAGTATCGAAGCATCTGTTTTCCTCTCCTGCCGAATGGTCACGATGAGCAGGGCGACAGATTGATTTAACTAGCTGCTGAGTGCACAGTCACGCTCCGTGCCTACAAACACACTTGTTCAGTGGCTTAGCCCACCCCCCACCCACCCCCACCCATCCCCACGCCACCCCCACCCCCACCCCCCTTCCTCATCTGGTGCTTTTCCTCTTTCTGGCCCTCGTTCTTCTTTTTCGACCCTGCACCTCCTTCTGTGTAAGCGTGTTATGTATCCGTCTGGCTGCCTGCGTGTGTAGTTGTGCGACCGCCACGAGGACGACGGCGAGGAGGGAAGTTCGTTTCTCGTTACAAACTCGCATACGTACGTGCACACATCGGCACACGGGCGCACACTGTTGCACCGAGACGAAAGGGGGGAGAATTGCCGGGGTAAATCTATCAAGGTCCCTGCAGGGATATGACCACCCCCCACCCCCCCCCCCACACACACACACACACACATAAACACAACGTGAATTTATCATACAATATCCCCACTGTTGCTTTTTTTGTCGTTTAAAATTTGGAGCAAAACTTCCAAGTTCTTATTTTACGGCGCTGTAGTAAAATAACTGGACAAACACGTCTTCCTTCTGCCGTGCCGGGGCTGCGGTGTGGGTGTTGTGTCCAATTTATTATTTTTGTGCAGGCGCATATTGGGCAGCTGTGAGCTCTGTGTGTGTGTGTGTGTCTGTGTGTGTCCTCGCTGATGCCTGAAGCTGTGGTTTGTTATGGTTCACAGGACAGCGGTGTATGCAGCCAAGCCTCTATTAACCACCAGCTACAAACCATTACAAAGCCCCGTCCCCCTGCTGTCCCTCTGCTGTCCCCCCCCCCCGCCCGCCCCCCCCCCCGTCCTGCAGCCTCTCTGCAGCTGGTCCCCTGCCGCGGACTCCCATTCCCTCCACCACACTGTTCCTGTAGGCAGGGTGGCCCAGTAAAACGGGAGTCTGTTTGAAGATGCATATGGTCCTGGGAGGACTCGGGGGGGAGGGGGGAGGGGGAGGGGGAGGGGGCACAGCTGGAGCCGGACGCCACCCCCTTGTGCAGCACGGAGCTCGACGCGTCCAGCCTCTGCCATACGGAGAAGGCCGGGGCGAAGGCGCGGGCGCCGCCGGCTGGGGACCCCCGTCATCTTTCACTTTCCAACTTATTAAATTTCCTCAATTGTTTATTTTTTTTTTCCCCCCTCTCCTCCCCTCCATTGCCCCCACCGAGAAGCGGCTCTTCCACTTAACTCATCATTATTTATTGAGGAAGCTCCCGAGGCGACTAAGCGTACAATCATGGCTCGGGGGGGGGGGGGGTGGTCGGGGGGCTGGCGGTACAGTGTGGCTGATTTTATTCACCCGGCACCTGAGAAAGGGGGCACGATGAGATGAAATGGTATTAAAAATGGGGGAACAGGCCACTCGGCGCTCTCCGATTGCCTTTCGGCCGCCCGCGTCTGCTTCTCGTGGTTCGGCTCCCGTTTGATTCGGGCTCGCCGCTGCGATGATGAATTCCTGCGGGTTTCCGCCAGAACCGCCGGCCGTAGCGGAGAGCCGCGTCTTGTCTACCTTTTATACTGGCGGCTACACGGTGCGGCCTTCTCTCCGAGCCATCTTCCTCCCCCTGTGGGCCCTTGTCTGTCTACCGCCGCCTCTGGTTGTGTAACACTCAGAACAGCCGGTCTTGATTGTACCTCGATGAGTTCTCGGGGGGCGGGGGGGGGGGCATCCAGAGGCGGCGGAGAGCCCGGGTGGGTTTATAGCACGTATTCCCTCCACCTTGATTTTTTTTTGGGGGGGGAAATTGTCAGCTTGTCCACCTTTGGCACTGAGTGCCGTCTGATTGTTGTCGTCCCGGATCTGGGAGGCGTCTGACTCGCTCTTGACGTCGCTCTTTATTCGGATGCTCGATCCCCACGGGACTGAACGTCGCGGTTCGCTTTCGGTGTGAGAAGCGGGGAGGGAGAGGGAGTTTTTTTCAGTTAGTTAAAGGGGGTAAGTCATGTGATCAAGAAATAAGTCAGCGGGCGGCGTGGCGTGGCGGTCTAGTCCCGTTGCCTATCCACACAGGGCTCGCCGGTTCGAATCCTCGCGTTACCTCCGGCTTGGTCGGGCGTCCCTACAGGCACAGTTGGCCTTGTCTGCAGGTGGGAAGCCGGATGTGGGTATGTGTCCTGGTCACCGCACTAGCGCCTCCTCTGGTCGGGGGGGGGGGGGGGGAATAGCGTGATCCTCCCACACGCTGGCGAAACTCCTCACTGTCAGGTGAAAAGAAGCGGCTGGTGACTCCACATGTATCCGGGGGGGGGGGGGGGGCATGTGGTGGTCTGCAGCCCTCCCCGGATCGGCAGAGGGGGTGGAGCAGCGACTTGGTCAAGTACAATTGGGGAGAAAAGGCCCCACCCCCCCTAAAAAAAGGAAAAGAAAATCGGTCAACATCGGCACCATTTTGTGCAGTGTTAGTGTGAACCAAACCAGATTTGGGGGGTAACGCCGGTTTATAAGTGCCTGGATGGGCCCGTGCTACTTGAAGGAACATACGTTCCCAGGGGAAGGTGACCACGACAGCCAAACGGCCCGCGGTAGCGGACCAGCCGTGGTCAACCTGCAGGAGACCGCTAAACTGCCGCCCGCGTCGACCATTTCGTTAATAAAAGGCCCCTCATCAGCGCTGCGATAGCCGCCGTTTGAGCGTGGATTGCGGTCGGCGGGGTCATGACCTGCGCTCGCAGAGAGGGGGGTCGGCTGTTTCTGGAGCGTCGCAGAGTCTCGTTTGAAAACGCTGATGGGCGCGCTGATGACCGACGCATCAGGACATAAAAAGCCGGACGCCGCCGCTCGCGCCGAAAGAGAGGACGATGCCGCACGAGCCAGTTCCACGACTTCCTTCCTACACCGGTGTGTACTACTCCCTTCAGAGGACAGCACAAACAGGCTCTAACCAGAGTAGAAAAAGAAGTGGGAGGCCGCGTTGCACAACTGAGCAAGAAGATAAGTACATTAGAGTCTCTAGTTTGAGAAACAGACGCCTCACAGGTCCCCAACTGGCATCTTCATTAAATAGTACCTGTTAGAGCCTGTTTGTGCTGTCCTCTGAAGGGAGTAGTACACACCGGTGTAGGAAATCTTCAATTTCTTAGCAATTTCTCGCATGGAATAGCCTTCATTTCTAAGAACAAGAATAGACTGTCGAGTTTCAGATGAAAGTTCTCTTTTTCTGGCCATTTTGAGCGTTTAATTGACCCCACAAATGTGATGCTCCAGAAACTCAATCTGCTCAAAGAAGTGCCCATCCAACCAATCCAACTTGTGGGAGCTGCTTCTGGAAGCGTGGGGTGCAATTTCTCCAGATTACCTCAACAAATTAACAGCTAGAATGCCAAAGGTCTGCAATGCTGTAATTGCTGCAAATGGAGGATTCTTTGACGAAAGCAAAGTTTGATGTAAAAAAAATCTTATTTCAAATACAAATCATTATTTCTAACCTTGTCAATGTCTTGACTCTATTTTCTATTCATTTCACAACATATGGTGGTGAATAAGTGTGACTTTTCATGGAAAACACAAAATTGTTTGGGTGATCCCAAACTTTTGAACGGTAGTGTAGATCGTCGGCGTTTATTTATTGCACATTCACCGCTCGTCGCTTTGTGTGTTCGTTATTGCTGCGGCGTCCCCCGTTTGCCCTCCTTCGCTTCCGGTCGGTCTGAGACGAAAAGGCGCACTACCGGAGCCGGGTTCTCCTAGCTGCGAAAGACGTCTGTAGAAGAAAAAGAAAAATGTGCCCGGCAGTCAGGTGACGGAGGGGAAGCAGCCGGCGAGGAGACATCGAGTCACGGCAGCGGCGCCTTAGAAAGGACCGCAAAAACTCGTGCACATGCATATATGCACGTATCCACACACCTCGGAGCGGCTCTTGGGGCGTTGGGAGTGCGGCTCTCCAAACCTATACACAGGTCGAGGGCGCCATCTGTCATCTGAGCCGTATCCCCCCCTCAATCAGGCGGAATCCCCTGTGAAATGGTCACCAGACGTCGTATCACAGCAACGCACTCGACTGGAGGGCCGGATATTGTCACCTGCCTACTTAAAGGCCCAGTCGAACCTCAGCTGGGACTACAGTTTCGTGCTCCTGTCTTGATTTTCCCCACATCTGGTATAGGTGTAATTAAGAGGCGGTTTAGGGGGCATCCGGGTGGCGTGGAGGTCTATTCCGTTGCCTACCGACACGGGGATCGCCGGTTCGAATCCCCGTGTTACCTACAGACCCAGTTGGCTGTGTCTAAGGGTGGGAAGCCGGATGTGGGTATGTGTCCTGGTCACTGCACTGGCGCCTCCCACGCACTACGTCCCCCCCCCCCCCCCCCGGCGAAGCTCTTCACTGTCAGGTGAAAAGAAGCGGCTGGCGACTCCATGTATTGGAGGAGGCATGCGGTGGTCTGCAGCCCTCCCCGGATCGGCAGAGGGGGCGGGGCAGCGACCGGGACGGCTCGGAAGAGTGGGGTAATTGGCCGACTACAATTGGGGAGAAAAAGGGGGGGGGGCGCAGGAAAAAAAGAGGTGGTTTGGCCACCTGGTGTGATTTAAGTGTCCCCCCCCCTCAGTGCTGCAAGGGCAAAGGAAGGTTCCGTGACCTTTGACCCTACATCCTGTCATAGCACCATTTTATGTTTGCACCGTCACACATTGACTGCGCTCTGAACTCTGTATACTCTCCACACAGTGAATATATGGTTTACTTCCAAGTGGATTTTCATTTACAGACTCTTTTTTTTTTTTTTTTGCCTCCCACAATGATTTTCTTTCTTCAGTTGACTTTGTGGGCCACCGAGCCAAGGACGCTGACACTGTAATTCCACCGCTGTCAGAGAAACCCTTCCATAATGGCCCTTTTCAGGCTACTAGAGAGAAACTATTACCGAGAGAGGTAAAGGAAAGAGAGGGATGGCAGTGTGGCGTTCACCCGTCCCACTAAAACAGGTGCGGCGCATTACCGCACAGCCATCTTGGACTGTTAAAGCCCACTGAGGGCGAGGCGCTGTTCTTCCTCCTTACATTTAATATGAAATTAGATTTCCATCAAAGCACAGCTTACAAAATCCACTGTTACCTATTCCTGCTGTATCACTTTTGTTTTGCCCCCCCTACCCCCTTTTTCTCCCCAGTTGTCCCCGTCCAATTACCCCACTCTTCTGAGCCGTCCAGGTCTGCAGACTACCACATGCCTCCTCCCATACATGTGGAGTCGCCAGCCGCTTCTTTTCACCTGACAGTGAGGAGTTTCACCGGGGGGGGGGGGGGAGCGCGTGGGAGGATCGCGTGATTCCCCCCAGTTCCCCCTGCCCCCGAACAGGCGCCCCGACCGGCCAGATGAGGCGCTAGTGCACACCCACATCCGGCTTCCCACCCGCAGACACGGCCAGTCGTGTCTGTAGGGACGCCCGACCGGGCCGGAGGCAACGCGGGGACTCGAACCGGCTACGCCGCCCGGACGCCCCCGTTTTTGTTCTGCGCGAGCGGCAACACAGAGCTCTGAAACCGCCGGCCCCCTCTTATTACAGTCTGCCTCCGTCCCGTGACCGAACTGTGCAGGAAAGTCACAGGTGTTGCTCCACCTATGTGGTTGTTTAATGGCTGGGCAGAGTGCACACAGAGGAAACAGCTGATGGTGCCCTGATCAAACCAGATGGGACATCCTTTGAATTCAGGGACGGTGCGGTGACTCATCCGAATGGCACATCTCAAGAAAAAAAAACAAAAAAAACAAAACCAAAACGGTCCTCGTCTTCCTGGTCCCAGCTGTCAGGCAGGCGGGGAGGGATCAGCCGGACGGGCGCGATAACCGGCTGAGACGAGGGTTCTGTGCGGCGGCGCCGCGAGCCGTCTCACTAGCGCCCTTAAACTTGTCTTGTCTTGTCTCCGCAGGGTGAAGCTGAAAGAGGGGGTGATGTTCCTCGGGGCCCGTCCCAGCAACCCCACCCAGTGGATCGTCAGCCAGGACGTGAGGAGCGAGGGCCATCGGGTAGTCACGCTCCACTGCCGCAGGAAAGAGTCCACGTACGACCAGAGGTCAGCCGATATAACGCCCGCCTCCATCCCTCACAGAGGCACGGCAACAATCAATTTAACCGCAAATACGCTGCTGGTGAAACCCTGCTCGATTCCCCCCCGGGGATAAGCTCCCCCGTAGTCTATCTGTGGGGAGGAAGAGGTTAATAAACCATTTAATCTCGCTCTCTCTTGATTAACATATTTATTTCCTCCGCTGCCGTAGCCTTAAAGTTGTTGTGGTCATTTCCTATCTCCATTCATGTCCCCGGACTAATCTGGCAGATGGGGGAAATGATTGCCAGGATGGGATAAAGGTTGCCGTGTTAATTAAGTACAGATTGAATGCCTTTGTGCGTTTTAATGATTCCCCTCCCCCCCCCCCCCCCCCGTCCTCCTCGGATCAGGACATAGTTTTCATAAATCAAACTTTTTTTAGCGACGGGTATAATTTTATGGATTAGACACCAATTTGGGATTTGGAGAGCTCCGCTCCGTCTCTGTCGTTGTCGCCGACGTGCTCTTAAATACTGTGTAGAGAGAAAAAGTTATACGGCGCAGGAAGTTGGGACCGCATGGTGGAAACCAAAGCCTTTCGGTGGTTATTTAGATTTAGAGTAGTGTGTTTACACTTTGGCGCAAGAAGGTCCTGGGTCCGAGCCCTGGGGTGGTCTCGCCTCGGGGGTGGTCCCGGGTCGTCCTCTGTGTGGAGTTGGCGTGTTTTCCCCGTATCTGTGTGGGTTTCCTCCGGGTGCTCCGGTTTCCTCCCGCCGTCCAAAGACATGTAGGTCGGGTGAGTCGGCCGTGCTAAATTGCCCCCTAGGTGGGAACGTGTCGGCCCTGTGATGGACCGGCGGCCCGTCCGGGTCGTCCCCCCGCCCGCCGCCCGGTGACTGCTGGGATAGGCTCCAGCGTCCCGCCAACCTGGTTGGGGTAAGTGGCTTGGATGGTGGATGGATGGATGTTTACGTTGAATCATTCAGTCCGCGGGATCGAGTCAGACGGGCCGATGTCGGTGATTTAAATTTGGACCGTGTTGCCGTTTCGTTCGGTTGCTCCGTAGTGTAAAGCTGTTAAGAGACTTTATAATCCATTTTGGGACACTGTAATGCAGCATTTCCACGAATTAGACTGGCTGCCCAGTGTTTGCATGTTAATTTGAAATATTTAGGCCTGTTACTACACTCGTAACTGGCCATCTGCACGGGACCACATGTGCAGCCTTTCCCATATTCCAGCTGCATGACTGCGTTGAAATCAGCTTGCAAGTGTGTTGGGTTTTTTTTTACACACTTTTTACTGTTTAACTTTTCTTTTTTTTTCTTTACAAGTCTTGAAAAGCAATCGCTGCTATTACAATAGGCCCCTTGTCGCGGCTTGGCCTTCGGCGGGTGTGATTTTTCCACAGTCGAGCGTGATTTCCGAAAGGAGGACCGGAGCTCTCCTGCAGCCTGTGTGAGACCAAAGTCTTATTGAATTAAGTGTGAGCATGTTGGGGGGGGCGGGGAGGGGGTGGGGGGGATCATCTCCAGGATTGTATTGTCGCGTCGAGATCCCAGTAAACTACCTGTCAAACCGGGACACACGAGGAGAACGCACAGTTTCAGGTTGTTGGGGTGTTCGTCCTCAACGCACACTGTTCTCGGAGAGGTGTGTTGTGTTGCGCTTTTGTGTGGCCCTGAGCGAAGAAGCTGCGGCGCTGCTGAGCTGTTGCGCCGTTGTCGGGGGTGACATAAAAGGGAGCGCTGAGCGAACTGCGGCGGCGAGGAGCAACACTCGGCAGCCGGCTGCTCCTCCCCCTCCAGAGCCGTTTTACCCCCCTCGTGTGGGTTTTATGCCCCCCCCCCCCCCCACAAACCTGACTTTCTCACTCGAATAAAGTCGGTCTTTACTGACAGAAGTGAGGGACACAGACACAAGAGCCAGACAATTTAGTCTAATCCCTGGTGTCCGACCGCGTGTGGTGGGACGCTCCTTAATACCCCCGACCCAGCTGTCAAAGTCACCCCAGAGAAAAGTCCGAGGTCGCCCAGCGACGCCTCTGTAAAACCTCATCCGAACCCGTGACCCGTCCCTCAGTGTAGCGCGTGGGGCTCATGTGCCAACGTGAGCCGGAGTGGCTATTTCGTAAAAGTGGGCCCTGTGTGATGGCCCGGCGGCCTGTCCAGGGGCGTCTCCCCCCCCGCCTGCCGCCCAATGCCTGCTTGGGATAGGCTCCAGCATCCCCGCCACCCTGGGAGCGGGATAAGCGGTCGGGATAACGGATGGGTGGGTGTATCGGCCGGAGCCGGCGACATTTACGGAAACCTCGCTGAACGTCGGTAGTTTGAACAAACGCCACCGGGGTCGGGTCGCCAGATTGAGATGGTGTTCACTGAGCGAGGGAACCGGTCGCCAGGGACGCATCTGCGACTTGTTCGCGCGGGGGGGGGGGGGCGTTTGTGTGAAGCGGGGGGCTGTATTTGTGAATCGGTGGCAGTTAGAGCATGTGTAAAAATGGACCGGGCTAGAAGTAAGAGGTACTTTCGGTCCGTGCAGAGGGGGAAGTCGGTCAGCAGCTGAGTGGTACCGGTACCTGACAAACCGAGTCCCGAAATAAATAAATAAATAAATAAATAGCTGTATAATGTTAGCATTAGAGATGCTGTAGTTTATGATATAGAACCGTGTGAACAGGGAAAACCAGGAGTGTCAGACGAATCATTCTGACAGTGTGGTGGGGTGCATGTCTGAAAGTGTGTTAGCATACTCGCGTCTATTGTGCTCCTCGTTTCCCTCCGTGCTCCGGGTGGGGGGTGGGTGGGGTTGGTGGTGAAGCTCTTTAGCAGCGGTCTTTATGCATGCTCAGTAATCCAGGTGAGGAAACGACACAAACTGTGTGTGTGTGTGATTCTGTTCTTCAGCAGCGGGATTCGACGTATTCGTCTCAAGTCAAGTTTACTTGTGTAGCCCAAAATCCCCAAGTATCAGGGCCGGATCTAGGCATAGGCAAACCGGGCAGCTGCCTGGGGTCTAACTGCCACAGGGGGGGCCCAGACCGACGGATAAAAACATCAACTTTAGGTCTAAATTAAAAAATATTTAACATCATATATTTTAAACTGTAAATAGATAATAATAAACAAAGATATATACCTAACTAATTAACCACAATAACCATGTGGCAGTTGAAATGTAATATTGTTTGTTTACAAAGTATCAAAATGTGCTTGTTTGGGGGAGAGAGGGGGAGGGGGGGCCAAAAAAATGCTCTGCCTAGTGTAATCTATCCCTTTAATCCGGTCCTGCCAAGTATAGTCCCGAAGGGCTCTACACTCAGTGCAATGTGGCCAAGTACAACTGAGAAGAAAAAGGGGGGGAAACCCCTCCCCCAAAAAAAAACCCTTACGAGGAAAAAACATGGGAGAAGCCTCGGGAAGAGCAACAGAGGCGGGATCCCTCAGCCGGGACAGACAGACGCACAATAGGTGTGGAATGCAGAGGGTACGCCAGAGTAACACAATTAAAATGTAGGTACATCCAGAGATTAAACCAGACCTCCACTGCCACTCTAATGTCCCCACTTCCTGCCCCACCTTCCACTTCCCCTTTTCTCCTCCCTGAAGGGCAGGATGATGAGTATTTGGACGGCTGTAGATGCTATGTGCCTCTCCGAGGGTTTCGTTCTTGGCCCGTGCAGAGTAAACCCGGTAGCCCGTGCGGTTAGCCACGACCCCGGACTTCACGCTTTAGCCACGACCCCGGACCTCACGCTTTAGCCACGACCCCGGACTTCACGCTTAGATGGTCCTCCATTCTCGCACAGCTCCTGCAAAGGTTCAGCGAGACGGAACAGCGGCGTGCAAGGGTCGGATGTCCGGATGGAAAACAAGCATTAAGGAACGACAACTTGCCAAGCGCCACAGCCTCAGAACCGATGACTGTATGATCATCACGTGCCTTAAATCAGTGTTAAACAAAAACAGAAGATAAAGAAGAGTTTCACCAGTTCGTCGTATTTCAGGATTGGACTTCAAGTGAAAAAGCGAGAGCCAACTTCCTGAAGAGTCCTTACCACACCATTCCAATTACCCCGCTCTTCCGAGCCGTCCCGGTCTCTGCTCCACCCCCCTCTGCCGCTCCGGGGAGGGCTGCAGACTACCACATGGCCTCCTCCCATACACGAGGAGTCGCCAGCTGCTTCTTTTCACCTGACAGTGAGGAGTTTCACCAGGGGGATGTAGCGCGTGGGAGGATCATGCTATCCCCCCCCCGCGAACAGGCCAGAGGAGGCGCTAGTGCAGCAACCAACCCACATCCAGCTTCCCACCCGCAGACACGGCCAATTGTGTCTGTAGGGGCCGCCCGACCAAGCCGGAGGTAACACAGGGATTCGAACCGGCGATCCCCGTGTTGGTAGGCAACGGAATAGACCGCTATGCCACCCAGACGCCCCGAGTGCATTGATTTGTAACACAAAATTGGGAATAGTTTGGGATAACGTGCCATAAACATTTTTCCTGGTTTTGTAACCGAGGCTTGTTTTATGACACCAGAGGAGGCGCTAGTGCAGTGACGTCTCCCTACACCACCTCCCTGCACCTTATACAGGGCCGGGGTGCATCACAACTGCAGAGTTGGCCCCTAGAAGAAGGGCTCAAAACTGATTCATAAAATGCAGCTGATATTAGCCGGAGTGCACTCTTATTGATTGAGAGGTTTCACCGGGCCGGCGCCGGGGGCCGGCCGGTCGGCCCCCGGCGCCGGCCCAGTCGGAGCAGCAGCCGTGCTGCCTGCTCAGCATGTCGTCATCCACTGTGAGGAACCGCCTCGCCGAATCCGGCCCACGCTCTTCATCAAGGCTGTGTGGGCCCAGATGGGCCGCTCCCCCCGTGTGCCAGTCCCTCATTACTGCCCCACCTGAAACCACACCGCACCGCACTGCCCAACACAACACAACACAACACAACACAACACAACACTATATACCACATTAAACCACACCCCACTGCCCAACACAACACAACACAACACAACACTATATACCACATTAAACCACACCGCACTGCCCAACACAACACAACACAACACAACACAACACTACATACCACATTAAACCACACCGCACTGCCCAACACAATACAACACTATATACCACATTAAACCACACCGCACTGCCCAACACAACACAACACTATATACCACATTAAACCACACCGCACTGCCCAACACAACACAACACAACACTATATACCACATTAAACCACACCCCACTGCCCAACACAACACTATATACCACATTAAACCACACCACACTGCCCAACACAACACTATATACCACATTAAACCACACCGCACTGCCCAACACAACACTATATACCACATTAAACCACACCCCACTGCCCAACACAACACTATATACCACATTAAACCACACCACACTGCCCAACACAACACTATATACCACATTAAACCACACCCCACTGCCCAACACAACACTATATACCACATTAAACCACACCACACTGCCCAACACAACACTATATACCACATTAAACCACACCGCACTGCCCAACACAACACAACACAACACAACACAACACTATATACCACATTAAACCACACCGCACTGCCCAACACAATACAACACAACACAACACAACACTATATACCACATTAAACCACACCACACTGCCCAACACAACACAACACAACACTATATACCACATTAAACCACACCCCACTGCCCAACACAACACAACACAACACAACACTATATACCACATTAAACCACACCGCACTGCCCAACACAACACAACACAACATAACACAACACTATATACCACATTAAACCACACCACACTGCCCAACACAATACAACACTATATACCACATTAAACCACACCGCACTGCCCAACACAACACAACACAACACTATATACCACATTAAACCACACCGCACTGCCCAACACAACACAACACAACACTATATACCACATTAAACCACACCCCACTGCCCAACACAACACTATATACCACATTAAACCACACCACACTGCCCAACACAATACAACACTATATACCACATTAAACCACACCGCACTGCCCAACACAACACAACACAACACTATATACCACATTAAACCACACCCCACTGCCCAACACAACACTATATACCACATTAAACCACACCACACTGCCCAACACAATACAACACAACACAACACTATATACCACATTTAACCACACCACACTGCCCAACACAACACAACACAACACTACACTATATACCACATTAAACCACACCACACTGCCCAACACAACACAACACAACACTATATACCACAACACAACACAACACAACACTATATACCACATGGAACCACACCGCACTGCCCGACACAACACAACACTATATACCACATTAAACCACACCCCACTGCCCAACACAATACAACACAACACAACACTATATACCACATTAAACCACACCCCACTGCCCAACACAACACTATATACCACATTAAACCACACCCCACTGCCCAACACAACACTATATACCACATTAAACCACACCACACTGCCCAACACAATACAACACAACACAACACTATATACCACATTAAACCACAATGCACTGCCCAACACAACACTACACTATATACCACATTAAACCACACCACACTGCCCAACACAACACTATATACCACATTAAACCACACCCCACTGCCCAACACAACACTATATACCACATTAAACCACACCACACTGCCCAACACAATACAACACAACACAACACTATATACCACATTAAACCACAATGCACTGCCCAACACAACACAACACTATATACCACATTAAACCACACCCCACTGCCCAACACAACACTATATACCACATTAAACCACACCACACTGCCCAACACAATACAACACAACACAACACAACACTATATACCACATTAAACCACAATGCACTGCCCAACACAACACTACACTATATACCACATTAAACCACACCACACTGCCCAACAGCACAACACAACACAACACTATATACCACATTAAACCACACCGCACTGCCCAACGGCGTTCTCTTGAAGGAGAAAGGGTCCTCGACTCCTCGATGATGATGGTGAAGGAAGGTGTCAGAGGTATCATCACTACAGGGTTGTATTATTATTTGGTTGCTAATCGCTGGTTCGATTCCCCGTGTTACCTCCGGCTTGGTCGGGCGTCCCAACAGACACGATTAACCGTGTCTGCAGGCAGGAAGCCAGACGTGGGTATGCCTCCTGGTCGCTGCACTAGTGCCTCTTCTGGTCGGTCAGAGCGCCTGTTGGGGGGGGGGGGACTGGGGGGAATAGCGTGATCCTCCCACGTGCTGTGCCCCCCCCCCTGGCGAAACTCCTCACTGCCAGGTGAAAAGAGGCGGCTGGTGACTCCACATGTATGGGAGGAGGCCATGTGGTAGTCTGCAGCCCTCCCCAGATCGGCAGAGGGGGGTGGAGCAGAGACCGGGACGGCTCGGAAGAGTGGGGTGATTGGCCGGATACAATTGAGGAGGAAAAAGGGGGGACACCCCCCCCCCCCAATTTAAAAAAAAAATATTTGTTTACTAGTTTAGCTTGCCAGGCAGCCGTGTTTTGGGCTCTCGGCGAACTGCAAATGTGGATGAGGTGGGGTTGGGTGGGGTGGGGGGGGGGTGGGGGGTGGGGTGGGGGGGGTGGGGGGTGGGGGGGCGACTCCAAAATATTCCGTCTTCATCCCAAGTACAGGAACAGCGAATCGATTCTGCTGATTTAAAAATCTGTTTAAATATTGGGAGCTTAGTCCTTACAGGAGACCACCCGCTCCCTCTAGACACACACACACACACACACACACACACACACACACACACACACACACACACACACACACGCACGCACACGCACGCCCCTGACTCGGCAGTGCGGCAACACTGAGAGGAAGCGGTGTGCTCCATAATGCTGTGTGATGCTGCATAAATCAGGCCGGGAATGAAACAGACCGGCTGCGTGAGGAGTAAACAGGAAGTTATCCTGACAGTCATAAGGGTAGCCCCGTTAACTCTAGATCACCCCCGTTCCCCCCCCCCCCCGGCGACTCCGTTCACCGTAAACAACCCCCGCGGGAGCAACACGCCGACGGCTCGCGCAATTCCTTTTCTATTCGTTTCGAACCGGAAACGCTGACGTCAGACACGCCGTCCTGCCTCGCCGCTTATCGAGACGAGGGCGAACGCCGAGCCGTGGGCTCATCGTTGAGACGTACGGACGACAGGGGGACGGGATTTAACCGGGGGCCGGGAAGCAGGGGGGGATGCGGCGCGGCTGGGCCGGTGACGGCGGTCTGCCCAGATTGCATGTGACCGCCCCTCGAATCCATCGCCGAAGAAGCGATCGAAGAAAAACAAAACACCCCTGGGGTGGTTCCTTGTGGGGGTTTTTTTCTGTCTGAATCCACCAATCGGGGTAATAACGGTCACTGTAATCATCAGGGTAGGGTAGCCCCCCCCCCCAATCAAAGTAGAGAGTCATCTGGCCTATGTGTGTGCGTGTGATACGGAGACCTGCCGGATTTGGCGGGATCACGCCATGCCATATCAGCGTTGGTTTGTAACTACCCCCGTGTGGTAACTATGGGCCAGGCGGCTCAGCGTGGCAGGAGAGAGAGAGAGAGACAGATGGAGGTTTGCATATAGCCGGGGCCGGTTCATGTGTTTCACATTTGCGGAGGTTTTATGAGTGAATATCCCCGCTCTCCGAGGTTAATCCCCCGGGGGATTAGCGCGCGGGCCCCGGCGTTCAGCGCGTTGCGTAACCCGCAGTCTGCGGTCGCCTGTAGCCGAACGCATCGATTTCACGTCGTTAAACCTACATATCGGTTACGGTAGTAATCCGCGGGTCATCGTGTTTACCGCTTTATTGACGTCCTCCTGTCCTGTTGATAAGGGGGGTAGGTCTGCACCGGTGGACCGCACACGTGCAGGACTCACGGGTTCCCTGAAGAAAATAAAACAGAAATCGGGAATCGAGCCGTGATGAGTCATAATCCAATAGCCAGATCGATCCGATAACCAATTAAGTGATTTAATTCAATGAAATGATCTGATTAGTTTCAGAAAGGTTGGAAATAGGACACCGCCGGCTGTGTGATGTGAGTTGTTGTCATTTTTCCAGTGCCGTGATTTAATCTTTTGAGTAGCGGTGCTTATCCCCAACTCGCTATCACGTTTATTTTCCCCAAAGTCATATCTGAGTGATCCAATATGTAGTCTCTACCCCCCCCCTTTTTCTCCCCGATTGTATCCGGCCAGCTACCCCACTCTTCCCGAGCCATCCCGGTCTCTGCTCCACCCCCCTCTGCCGATCCGAGGAGGGCTGCAGACTACCACGTGTCCTCCAATACGTGTGGGGTCGCCAGCCGCTTCTTTTCACCTGACGGTGAGGCGTTTCGCCAGGGGGGCGTAGCACGTGGGAGGATCTCGCTGCCCCCCCCCCAAGTTCCCCCTCCCCCTCGAACAGGCACCCCGACCGACCAGGACACATACCCACACACGGCCAATTGTGTGTGTAGGGACCAAGCCGGAGGCAACACGGGGATTCGAACTGGCGGTCGTGTTGGTAGGCAATGGAATAGACCACTGCACTACCCAGACCCCCCCCCTCCCAATATGTAATGTTGATGAAAGCTAATATCTGTAACCCTCAAATATATCCGATGATTGTGATTTGATTTTTTTTTTTGTAATCTGATTACTGCAGTCTGCTCATTACAGTGTTTTATCTATGGAGACAGAGGGATGGGACAGTGTTTTCTCTATGGAGACAGAGGGATGGGACAGTGTTTCCTCTATGGAGACAGAGGGATGGGACAGTGTTTTATCTATGGGGACAGGGGGGTGGGACAGTGTTTTATCTATGGGGACAAGGGGATGGGACAGTGTTTACTCTATGGGGACAGAGAGATGGGACAGTGTTTACTCTATGGGGACAGAGAGATGGGACAGTGTTTTATCTATGGGGACAAGCGGATGGGACAGTGTTTACTCTATGGAGACAGAGGGTTGGGACAGTGTTTACTCTATGGAGACAGAGGGATGGGACAGTGTTTTCTCTATGGAGACAGAGGGATGGGACAGTGTTTTCTCTATGGAGACAGAGGGATGGGACAGTGTTTTCTCTATGGAGACAGAGGGATGGGACAGTGTTTCCTCTATGGGGACAGAGGGATGGGACAGTGTTTTCTCTATGGAGACAGAGGGATGGGACAGTGTTTCCTCTATGGGGACAGAGGGATGGGACAGTGTTTTCTCTATGGAGACAGAGGAATGGGACAGTGTTTCCTCTATGGAAACAGAGGGATGGGACAGTGTTTTCTCTATGGAGACAGAGGGAGGGGACAGTCTTTTATCTATGGGGACAGAGAGATGGGACAGTGTTTTATCTATGGGGACAGAGGGATGGGACAGTGTTTTATCTATGGGGACAGAGAGATGGGACAGTGTTTTATCTATGGGGACAGAGGGATGGGACAGTGTTTTATCTATGGAGACAGAGGGATGGGACAGTGTTTTCTCTATGGAGACAGAGGGATGGGACAGTGTTTTATCTATGGGGACAGAGGGATGGGACAGTGTTTTCTCTATGGGGACAGAGGGATGGGACAGTGTTTACTCTATGGAGACAGAGGGATGGGACAGTGTTTACTCTATGGAGACAGAGGGATGGGACAGTGTTTCCTCTATGGGGACAGGGGGATGGGACAGTGTTTACTCTATGGGGACAGGGGGATGGGACAGTGTTTCCTCTATGGAGACAGAGGGATGGGACAGTGTTTTATCTATGGGGACAGGGGGGTGGGACAGTGTTTTATCTATGGGGACAAGGGGATGGGACAGTGTTTACTCTATGGGGACAGAGAGATGGGACAGTGTTTACTCTATGGGGACAGAGAGATGGGACAGTGTTTTATCTATGGGGACAAGCGGATGGGACAGTGTTTACTCTATGGAGACAGAGGGTTGGGACAGTGTTTACTCTATGGAGACAGAGGGATGGGACAGTGTTTTATCTATGGGGACAAGCGGATGGGACAGTGTTTACTCTATGGAGACAGAGAGATGGGACAGTGTTTTATCTATGGGGACAAGCGGATGGGACAGTGTTTACTCTATGGAGACAGAGGGTTGGGACAGTGTTTACTCTATGGAGACAGAGGGTTGGGACAGTGTTTACTCTATGGAGACAGAAGGATGGGACAGTGTTTACTCTATGGGGACAGAGAGATGGGACAGTGTTTTATCTATGGGGACAAGCGGATGGGACAGTGTTTACTCTATGGAGACAGAGGGATGGGACAGTGTTTACTCTATGGAGACAGAGGGATGGGACAGTGTTTTCTCTATGGAGACAGAGGGATGGGACAGTGTTTTCTCTATGGAGACAGGGGGATGGGACAGTGTTTTCTCTATGGAGACAGAGGGATGGGACAGTGTTTACTCTATGGAGACAGAGGGATAGGACAGTGTTTACTCTATGGGGACAGGGGGATGGGACAGTGTTTTATCTATGGGGACAGAGGGATGGGACAGTGTTTTATCTATGGGGACAGAGGGATGGGACAGTGTTTTCTCTATGGGGACAGAGGGATGGGACAGTGTTTACTCTATGGAGACAGAGGGATGGGACAGTGTTTACTCTATGGAGACAGAGGGATGGGACAGTGTTTCCTCTATGGGGACAGGGGGATGGGACAGTGTTTACTCTATGGGGACAGGGGGATGGGACAGTGTTTCCTCTATGGAGACAGAGGGATGGGACAGTGTTTTATCTATGGGGACAGGGGGGTGGGACAGTGTTTTATCTATGGGGACAAGGGGATGGGACAGTGTTTACTCTATGGGGACAGAGAGATGGGACAGTGTTTACTCTATGGGGACAGAGAGATGGGACAGTGTTTTATCTATGGGGACAAGCGGATGGGACAGTGTTTACTCTATGGAGACAGAGGGTTGGGACAGTGTTTACTCTATGGAGACAGAGGGATGGGACAGTGTTTTATCTATGGGGACAAGCGGATGGGACAGTGTTTACTCTATGGAGACAGAGGGTTGGGACAGTGTTTACTCTATGGAGACAGAGGGATGGGACAGTGTTTTCTCTATGGAGACAGAGGGATGGGACAGTGTTTTCTCTATGGAGACAGGGGGATGGGACAGTGTTTTCTCTATGGAGACAGAGGGATGGGACAGTGTTTACTCTATGGAGACAGAGGGATAGGACAGTGTTTACTCTATGGGGACAGGGGGATGGGACAGTGTTTTATCTATGGGGACAGAGGGATGGGACAGTGTTTTATCTATGGGGACAGAGGGATGGGACAGTGTTTTATCTATGGGGACAGGGGGATGGGACAGTGTTTTATCTATGGAGACAGAGGGATGGGACAGTGTTTTCTCTATGGAGACAGAGAGATGGGACAGTGTTTTATCTATGGGGACAGAGGGATGGGACAGTGTTTTATCTATGGAGACAGAGGGATGGGACAGTGTTTTCTCTATGGAGACAGAGGGATGGGACAGTGTTTTCTCTATGGAGACAGAGGGATGGGACAGTGTTTTCTCTATGGAGACAGAGGGATGGGACAGTGTTTTCTCTATGGAGACAGAGGGATGGGACAGTGTTTTATCTATGGGGACAGAGGGATGGGACAGTGTTTCTCTATGGAGACAGACAGAGTGCAGTAGAAGTGCAGCAGAACACTGTGAATAACCTTCACCTCTCGTCTGGATCACTCTGCATATTTCACTCCAAAAAAAAAAGAAAAACCCACGCAGGGCAATTGGACCGCCGGTTTTTCTAATGGGAAAGGCGAAAAAAAGGAAACTTGACCTTCTGTTGGTTCCAATTAACCTCAATCCAGCCCGGTCTTGGACATGACGGGCTTTTCTCCTCCATCCCCATTTAACTCGACAAAATGTCTGGTCCGGCAGCGGGACCGTTTCATTTTTCTAACCTGGGCAACAGAGATATTTAAATGAGCCTATTAAGACGGGGCCTCGGGCTCTGGGGAACGGGTCGAAATTTATTGGCGGAGGAAGCACAAGCAAAAGGGGTGGACGTGCGGAGAGGAAAGTGGCGTACTCTCCCGTCGAGGGTTGGGGCACTTTAGCAAGCCCAGTAGAGTGGGCAGCTTTCCTTTTAGTCGGAATCCTGCAGAATCGACCGACTAGGGGAAAAGGAATAACGGAGAGGAGGGAGGGTGGGCAGTTTTTCAGCGAAAGGGAGCCGAGGCAACAGTCACGTCCTCCTCGCTAATGAAAAGTGCCGGGGCGTCTTCACAGTGGCAGCCAGCGGTTGGGTTCAGACTGTACTGTGGGGGCTGCCGAGCGGAGCGGGTCGAAGGCAGAATCTTGCCCGGCTGATAAAACGCAGTGACGGCTGAGATGCTGCAGACCCGCCCTCCCCTACAGCCCCGGCGTCTCTTCGGCGGGCGTTTACCGGCCCTCCCGCCCGATCAGGCTGCACTTCGTGCAGCCTGATCGGGCGGGAGGGCCGGTAATCACTAGGATTGTGCATCTCGCCCTCTCTGCGTTCGATTCGGGTCTCGATAGGCGGTCGGTGATCCGATGCATCTAGATTCGTTTTAAGCGGCCTAAAGACTGCGGCCGTTCGATCCAGCCCGGTTCTGATGATGCCACGTGATGCAGCGGGATGCAAAAGTGCAAACGGCACCGTTTTAGTGCTACTGACACAGTAGTTTTGCATTTGGTGAGAAGAGTGAATCCTAATAGGTGTACAGCCGAGGTCCAAAATGAACAATTACCCAGCGCCGAATTAATTAATTAATTGGGTTTCCTTTATTGAGCCACTTGGGGGAAATTCAGTTACTGCAAATGAACCCGTCCCAGCGGGGATCCGTGTAGCTAGGAGCAGTGGGCTGCTGCCTTCGTGCCGCGCCCGGGGGACCAGTTCTTTTCCCGTTGCCTTGCTCAGGGGCACAGGCAGGAGTATAAACCCCAACGTGCGTGTTTCTTTCGATGGTGGGAGGAAACCGGAGCACCCGGAGAAAGCCCACCCCAGACGTGGGGAGAACATGCAAACTGGGATGACCGCCCCCCCCCCCCCCAAGGTTGGACAGCCGTGTGCGCCCGGGTAGCGTAGCGGTCTATGCTGTTGCCTACCAGCACGGGGATCTCCGGTTCGAATCCCCGCGTTACCTCCGGCTTGGCCGGGCGTCCCTACAGACACAATTGGCCGTGTCTGCGGGTGGGAAGCCGGATGTGGGTATGTGTCCTGGTCGCTCCGCTAGCGCCTCCTCTGGTTGTTCGGAGCATCTGTTCAGGGGGGAGGGGGTGAACTGGGGGGGGAATAGCGTGCTCCTCCCACGCGCTGCGTCCCCCCGGTGAAACTCCTCACTGCCAGGTGAACAGAAGCGGCCGGCGACTCCGCATGTATGGGAGGAGGCACGCGGTAGTCTGCAGCCCTCCGCGGATCGGCAGAGGGGGTGGAGCAGCGACCGGGACGGCTCAGAGGAGTGGGGTAATTGGCCGGGTACAATTGGTAAGAAAAGGGGTGTGGGGGGTGGGGGGGGGGATTTGGCATCTTCTTTAATTTGTATTCAACAGATAATACCTTATTAGCTCAATGGAATGCACTGAAACGTGTGTGTGTGTGTGTGTGTGACACAGAAAGGCAATTTCTTAATATGGCCGGTAAAAAAAATATGCTTGGCTGATGGATTTTCTCATCTACCAGCCCCCCCCCCGCCCCTCCCCTTTCGTCGGTGAGTTAATTACGGACAACCCGGGAGAAAGGGACGGCGTTAACGTCCCATTTGGCATCTCATTTGTGGGTAGTAAAGCAGTCCAGCTCTTAACAAACCAGGAGTTAGCCCACACCGGTGGTCCATGTCTGCGCTGTACTGTCCTTCACCGTCAGTTGGGGAGGGGGAACACATAGAAAGATGGTTTTATATGAGAGGGTGGGGGGTGGTGGGGTGGGGGGGGGGTTTAAGCGACGACAACCACAAGAAACACCGAAAGTGAAAGGAGCACCAACGGCGAGACGGTATGAAATAAGGGATGCATGTGTAACGTGGCTCTACCGACACGCTGAAATGTGCATCGATCTTTCTGCGATTGCCCCCCCCGCCCCCCGCCCCCCCCCCAGCTTTCGCCCGACGCGAGCCGCCCGAGCCGATGTCCCCCGCATCCTAAACGTAAAGCCCAGCGCATCGGTCTGAATCAGTGACTTGTCACACCCCCAAATAATCAGCATCCAGCATCGCATCCCCCGGCCCCTCATCCATAGACATGTTCACACCTTCGGGTAAGGTGACGCTCTTGATGCGTGTCACCTCCGCCGCCGGGCGGACCCGGTTTCCATACAAACATGCGGCCGGAGAGGACGCGCCGGTGCTCACATACGAGCCAGCCGGCGCGGGCGAGCACACTCCTGCGTGACGCCTGTTTGCAGTCACGTGACTGTGGCGACGCGCGACGTTCACATGGAGGGCAGGAAGGGAAAGGCAGCATGGAGGAGGTGGAGCTGGTTTAGCCGGATCTGCGCTAGTTTAGACGAGATTGTGAGAGAAAGGTGTAAACGGGAAGTAAGATATGTCGGACATGATCCTTAAGTTATGAAGAGTGATTATTTTTGTTTTGATGAAGTGGTCCCTGCACACGCCCGTCATCCGACTCCGCTTCCTCCCGACCGCAGATGATGGTTAGCAAGCCATTTTTGGTCAATTTCTTGCCCCCTCCCCCCCTCCCCCATGAACAACAACTTTTGGTACTCAGTAAAAACTCCTTGTGGTTTCTCAGTTCATGACGCCAAACATAGGCATTTCGAAAGTTTGTGGCAGTGCTTCCTGTGTAGAAAATCCCTTCCTGCCCTCCATCTTTAGTTGGTGACGTCATATGCAAACAGCCTATATGTACGTAAACCCACGGCGTCCATATTTGTTGTTGGTTTGTCGGAGCGATCCCTGCTTCCTAGGCCGAGATGGTATTGAACCGTTCAGATCACTCCAGTGTTTGCAGAGCGCACATGGAAAACACTCACAAAGCGAATGCGTGGCGCGTCGGATGACCCGGGGTCATCAGGGGTCGCGCTAAAGATGCCGCACCTCATTCGCCACCTCGGAGCACGTCTGCCTGTTCGCTCCCATATGAAGTTTCTTTCACCGCAAGCCGTGTACGTTGACAAGCATCGCGATTACAGTCGGTCTGTCGGTGTGTCATCTAACTTGTGGAATAACCTTGCCTCTCTCTCTCTCTCTCTCTCTCTCTCTCTCTCTCTCTCTCTCTCTCTCTCTCTCTCTCTCTCTCTCTCTCTCTCCTCCCTCCCCCTCTCTCCAGCACAAGTGACGTCGGATGGCTGCGCTGGATATGTAAATGCGCGCCATTAAAGTTCGCTTTCTTTAATTAGTCTTCAGATTTCATGACTGAGTGCTTCCAATTATGGATCAATGTCTCGTCGCTTCACGTGGACCCCCGGGTGCGAGGGAGACAGTTTTTTCCCCCCCCCGCTGCAAAATGCCTCATAATTTCCCCTCTGCCAAGAAGCCTCGCGTCACGTTGCTGTGCTGCTGATCGATGGGAAATTCTGCCGCTTTGGGGCGGCTGATGCATGTGTTATGTGGCGCTCTTTCTCTCTTTTGACACACAGGTTTTGTGGACGCTATGTGGATATGCACGTGTCTGGCGGTTGTGGCATGCTAGGGTGGTGGCGGGGGGGGGTAGTTGAGTGTAATTACTCCGGCAATAATTTAGCACCGAGCTCATTAAGTGGTGCATGAGAGCGGGCTAAATTCTGCCTAACACTCAGCGTTAAAAGCGGCCCTGGCTGTGCGCTCGGCTGTCTTGGGGAGGAGGTGGCGATGTGCTGCTCAGACACCATGAAGTACCTACCGCTGTGGTGTGCCGGGAAAAAAAACCCCAACTATATATATATTTTTTTTCTTTTTTTTTTTCTGTTCACGGTAGAAGTTTCTTGTGTCAAAAGGCTTGTGCGGGTGCAACGAATCATTTGCCAGTAAGGGTGGCAATACAAGCAATCTGTCGAACATCTTTTGTCGAAACATGGTATTAATCTGCAGAAATGCGGCGTTTTCCACTGCTTCCATCCACGTCCACTGCAGGTAAGCCGTATGAGCCATAGATACGGAGTTAGCTAGGCTAATAACCAATTACGAATAGGCCAATAAATAAAATATAATTGCTTAGCTAATTGTTTAGCTACAAATATATAAGCCATAGATACGGAGTTAGCTAGGCTAATAGCCGGGGACACTAAGTCAGGAGAGATCACGACTCCTGCCGGAGAACGCAGATATGTTGATTTTTCCCGAAACCGTGACGCCCTCGGACAGATCGGCCAGGCGCTAGCGTTGAAACGTAAGACTTGTAGATCCAGGGAGTTGTTTCTCCCGTCGTCTCAACTCTCAATCTAAATATAGAGGTTTTAAGCGCCTCGGTGATGGAAGCGAGGCGGGTTTCACGAGGTCTCCATATAAAACGAGGTAAGAGACAACAGGCCTCCATCAGATCTCTCCAGGCTTCCCGGCATGACAACAACACGGTAAAGCATCGTGCCTGGTAAGGGGAAAACAACAGCCTCCAGGTGCGTTTACTTCCACGGGGGTCTGAGTCTCTGAATCCCCTGCGAGGAGTTAAGCAGGGCGCTCCACTCCCCCCCCTCGGACAGTGCTGTGGTCTGTGAGGCAGCAGTACCGCCTGCCTCCTCTACCCCTGCTGCAGTCATCACGGACCGACTCCGAGTGTGTGCGCGAGAGAGAACAAAAAGAGCGCAAGACTGAGAGAGAGTGGGGGTTGTTTGTGTTTTTGTGTTCATATCTAATGTGTCTGTGGTGGGGCTGTGTTGTGTGTTGGTGAGAATCTGGCGATGCGATACACATCACGATGCACGTCACGATGCACATCACGATGCACATCACGATACACATGATACACATCACGATACACGTCATGATACACATCACTATACACATCACGATACACATCACTATACACATCACGATACACATCACGATGCACGTCACGATACACATCACGATGCACATCACTATGCACATCAAGATACACATCACGATGCATATCACTATACACATCACGATGCACATCACTATACACATCACGATACACATCACTATGCACATCAAGATACACATCACGATGCACATCACTATACACATCACGATGCACATGATACACATCACGATACACATCACGATACACATGATACACGTCACGATACACATCACGATACACATGATACACATCACGATACACATCACGATACACATCACGATGCACATCACGATACACATGATACACATGATACACGTCACGATACACATCACGATACACATGATACACATCACGATACACATCACGATACACATCACGATGCACATCACGATACACATCACGATACACATGATACACATCACGATGCACATCACAATACACATCACGATACACATGATACACATCACGATGCACATCACGATACGCATCACGATACAGGGGCTACGAGTCGATATATCGCGATACCGTAAGAAAGGTGATATATTGCGATCTCATAGGCCTGTGTTCTTTGCGCTCATGCTACTTCCTGTCTCGGTTAGCGTCGTTGCGTTGGAGTGGGAGAGTCACGTGGCTGAAGATAGATTACAGCACTGTTATCTAGCGGTCGTGGGGGTGACACTCAACACAAAATGTTTGTCACGAACCTTTGCATGTAAACAATTAAAAACCGATCTAGAGGTTTTGAGGGTCGATACGGTGTCACAGAAGATGATGCCGTGATACTCGAGCGTGTTGATATTTTCTCACACCCCTCGTCTGCGGGCGCTTGTGCGTATATGGAAATGTGCAAAGACGTGTTTGTGTGCATTTGTACGCACTTGTGTATTTGCATTTGTATAGGCTTATAAGTGTGTATGTGTGTGTGCGCTCATGTACAAATGAGTGTGCACATATGTGTGCTTTCCTTCTTGCTTGCGTACATGTGTTGTACACCATTTTCATATGTATAGGCTTATATGTGTGTGTGTGTGTGTGTGTGTGTGTGTGTGTGTGTGTGTGTGTGTGTGTGTGTGTTGTACACCATTTTCAATGTCTTCTTTATTCTTCTGCAGACATGTGCTCGAGGTTAAATCCCCTTCACTTGGCTCTGTCCTACTTTTCATAAGATGCTGGCACAGATCTGCCTCTGCTGTGAGGGTAAATAACACATCTGGCTGCATTATCCTCATTTCCCACTGACCTGACTGGGGGGTGGGGGGGGTGGGGGGGGGGGGACATGCTTAAACGATAAAGTCGAACGGACTCCCGCCGTCTCCTTCCCCGTCTCAGGCCAACGAAACTTTCAGGGAACCTGTTAGTCATGTGCGTTCGACGGGGGCCTTAAACTCTTAGGTCGTGATTATGAGAGTGTCTTTGATTGGACACGCTGGGCCCCTGCCATCAATGGTCCTTGTGTGTGCTCCAGGTTCCGTTGCCATGCCAACGGCGGAGGAGCTGGAAGGAACCGGCGGTTTATCGGTCTTCGAGGGGGACAGGTGCTGCCGGTTGCACAGCTGCGGGTGCGCGGACGGCCCGGGCGGTCACGTGATGTCACGTTCGGCCCACCGGGATAGCCAGGAGGGAGGGGATCGGCTCATCTGCAGATAACATCAGCAGCTCTGCCCCGGGGCTCAGCGTCTGCTGCCCCCTAGTGAGTGGCAGAGCGATTTGTCCAGCTGCTGTTCTGCAGGTCATCTTGTGGTTTTATGTTTTCCATCTGCCTGGGGAAGAAAAATAAAAACCTCAGTGTGAAGGGACCTGATTGTAACGGTTATGACCGAAGCAGTGTGCCGAATAGCGATTGACTATTCCGATGGCCGTATTGTACATGAGGCGGAGGAAGTGGAACACGCTGTCCGAAGCAGGGGTCCGAGGTGGCCCGCTGACGATAGCCGCCGTCATTAGGGATCCGTTACACAACGGGGCCCAGCTGATGGATTTAGTGATGATCCCCTGCAACAAAAAAACAGTATTTACCCCCCGACTGAACAGCTGCTTCGTCGAGCGTTAATTCCTTCATTAGACGAACTGATATGCTGCTATTTGAACCCGACCTGTACCACGTCACATGGTAACGGTAATGACACCGTGCAGCCCGTCAGGCTACGCAGAACAAGAACTATTTCTGTTTTGACTTCATACCAACTATCCCCCCTCCGATGTCATTACACCGTCCCCGTGACTCTTATCTCTTGTGCAGCGCCGCGGCCTCTTATATCACAGTACATTAAAGGATTACCTTTATCTGTTGCCACAGTAGCTTCCCTTAAATATTTCATCTCCGCGGATGCAAATACGGCAGCGCTGTACAAACCGTTTCTGAACATTCAACACTTTTTTCATCCAGATGTTGGAGCGAGCGGTGTTGCAATAGCGTGTAGATTTTTTTTTGTTTTTTTGGGTTCCAGTTGTATAGCTCTGTAGCTTTGCCACACTTCTGATGACGCTGAGAGGGAATCGTGCTCTACGCCGGAGGTTCCCAGACTCGGTACTCGCAAGGTCCGCGTCTGATTTGTATTCAAGGTCCCAGGTCCGGAACGATTGGCGATAACAAAATGACATTTAATCAACTCACCTGTTACCCACTCTACCTCTGATTGGCTCCAACCCCTAACGGAAACCTGCGTACCGGTAGGCTACTCGTTACCGTCATTTATGGTTGTGCTAGTTTCTCTCTCCTCTACTCCCCCTCCCCCCCCCCCCACACACACACACACGGAGTTGAGAAGGTGAGCAAGCGAAGATAGTGTTACTCGAGGTGACGACAACTCCACTCGTTGTGTGATCCTACGTCCCCCCGGCGAAACTCCTCACTGTCAGGTGAAACGAAGCGGCCGGCGACTCCACATGTATGGGAGGAGGCATGTGGTAGTCTGCAGCCCTCCCCGGATCGGCGGAGAGGGTGGAGCAGCGACCGGGCCGGCTCGGAAGAGCGGGGTAATTGGCCGCATACAACTGGGGAGAAAAAGGGGGGGGGGAGGGGGAAACGACGCTCGTTACGTTACTGCCCCAGAGCAAATCCTGGCAGCAGCAACAACACAGAATAGCAAGAGTTACACTCCATATCCTACTGTATTCACGACACGAGGTACGGGCCGGGTCCGGATCGACTGGCCGTTCGGCCCGGATGGGGACCGAGGTCCGGACTTTGAGGAGCCCCGCTCTGCACAAAACTAGCAGAAGGAACACAAATATCTGCTTTTCGCACGGGAGTACGTAAAGCCTTAAATTGAAAGGTTACTTTAGATGCTACACCACCCACCCCCACCCCCCCCAAAAAAAAAAGAAAGATAAGGGATCGCTCTATCCAGCGTGTGCGACCGTGTGTCTGGCTTGTTGTGTGGCGGTGTGCGTGACCGGGGGAATAAGAGCATGGCCTGCAGTAGGAGCACGGCGAGGCTGCTGCAGAACGTTGTTAGAGGAAATTTCATCTCCTCCTCGCATGTCATGTACACAAGCCAAAAAGCTCTCGGTTTGTGCCCACAGTTCATTATAACCGTATAATTAATAGCACCCGGCCCTTTCTCCCCGTGTTGCGCTGCAGAAAAGGGTAAAGAATAAATGATTCATTTAAAAAGAATGTGATGCATATTAAACGTGCATTTTAATTCAGTCACTGTAAGTTATTCTAAATCTAATTGGCAAATCTTTTTTTAATGCGTTTCAACAGAATGAAGATGAATGGAAATTAGGTCTCGGGCAACCTTTCTTGTTCGGCGGAGAGAGATCAGTGGCGGTGCAGAACACCTGCTTCTTCACATAGAAATGTTTTATCCTCGCCGTACTGTGACAGCAGACCGTACTGCTTTCAAGGCGTAGGACTTTTCTCCGTGATATTTGGCGGGTTTATGTGGTAGCTGAAATACATACTATATACATAGGTCGTATACTGATGGCTTTTATTCATTTCCCTACTTACTTGCAAGGCAGCAAAACAGCAAGATGTTGTTGAGTCCGCTGCTGCATTTGCCCTTAAGGAGAAATGTCAAAGTTCAGATTCCTCCGAATGGACACTAATATTTAGAGACAAGTGATCCACACGCCTACGGATGCTCAACTCCCCTCAAAAAAAAATAAAATATATATATATATATATATATATACCCTTTTTTCTCTCCCCCTATTGTACTTGGCCAGTTACCCTATTTTTCCGAGCCGCCCTGATCACTGCTTCACCCCCTCTGCCGATCCGGGGAGGGCTGCAGACTACCACGCCCCCCCCCCTACATGTGGAGTCGCCAGCCGCTTCGTTTCACCTGACAGTGAGGAGTTTCACCAGGGGCACACGTGGGAGGATCACGCTATTCCCCCCCGAACAGACGCCCTGACCGACCAGAGGAGGCGCCAGTGCAGCGACCAGGACACACACCCACATCCGGCTTCCCACCCGCACACACGGCCAATTGTGTCTGTTGGGACGCCCCACCTAGCCGGAGGTAACACGGGGATTCGAACCGGCGATCCCCGTGTTGGTAGGCCTACAAGATATGTGAGGGTCTTAACAGTTGGGAATGTCTTTGGGAAGGACGTCGTCATCTCTCCAAAGTGTGAGGCGTGTCAGCCTCGAACGCTCCCCAGTGCCGGGAGAAATCACATTGCACCAGGAGGTCTTTGGCGTCTCCTCCGCTCTGTGTGAAAAAGCCTGTATTTTGAGGGATTTCTCTGCAGCAGCTAAATACAATATATGTGTGTGTGTGTGTGTGTGTGTCTGCATAACCATGAACCTCCGAAGGCACAGAGGCGGCTCCACTACGCTGACATTTACCGCTATTTTTCTCATTCCTGTCTTGCCTTTATTTGACACCGTATCACAGGGAGTGTAAGCCTTTCTCTTCCTCGCCCCCTGTTGCCATCGCTCTTTCCATTCTGGATGGGCGGAATTGGGATGGTCCACGGGGTGTAGGCCTCTGGGGGTGCCTCCCCCCCCCATCGAAGCGCACACCTCCACCCTTAACTCCCGTTCTCTCCTCTTTTCTCTCGTTGCATTTCCAAGACACATCAGATTGGCAAAGCCTTGCCAGAAATTTTTTATTTTTTTAAGACAGTAATGGACATCCCATAACAGATGTTACACGCTAGCTTCCTCTGTGTTTCTTGGACAAGTTGTCCATTTCCATGTCCGCATCCTGTCATCTGATTTACTCCTAATGTGGAATCCGTGGAGGACCTTAACACTCATTCATCATGCTGAATTAGTATGTAGTTTCTCTTTTGTCTTGATTTTCTTGGCTTTTTAATGCAGTACCTTTGTCCCATCTTCCTCTCTTTTTTGTCCATTTCATTTTTACAGTAGTCTAGCAGTTTTATTGTGTGTGTTCGTATCTGCACTCAGACATTGAGTGATTTGGCTGGCCGTCTCACTGAATGCTTCCAAGGAACCGTGGTCTCTGGTTGAGCACTCATGCTATCAGGTGGATTCAGTTTGGGGCTCTAACCACCGGGGTCCTGTCTCACAATGCAGGTCTAACAAGAGGCTCTCACCTCTGGGGTGGATGCCTGGTGAGAGTGGCCCTGGATAATTCACTTCTGACAGGCTCCCCTCCGGCTGTGAAATGAAATTCCCCTCAGCCCAGTGAAATTTCAGATGGGCTTCACTAGCTATTACTCGGGAAACCGGGCTGCTCCTGTTTCTTCTCCAGCCAGTCGGCCTCTGACTAAAGGGTCTTTGTAAATGGGATTGACTCTATCACCATGATGTATCATTACTGTCCGAGCTGACCACACTTCTGTCACACTTTTTAAGAACAACAGTCTTTTAATCTGTCTGTCTGTCCATCCATCAGTCTATCTGTCTGTCTGTCCATCAATCATCTATCGATCCATCAGTCGTCAGTCTATCTATCTATCTATCTATCTATCTATCTATCTATCTATCTATCTATCTATCTATCTATCTATCTATCTTATCTGTATATCTATCTATCTTCCATCCATCTAGCCATTGTTCGTCATCTGTGTATCTATTTATCTACCTATCTATCTATCTATCTATCTATCTATCTATCTATCTATCTATCTATCTATCTATCTATCTATCTATCTATCTATCTATCTATCTATCTATCTATCTATCCATCTATCTTCCATCCGTCCATCAATCCATTGTCTGTCGTCTGTCTATCCATCTATCTATCTATCTTCGATCCATCCATTGTCTGTCCGTCCATCTATCTATCTATCGTCCATCTATCCATCCATCCGCCCGTCCTTCCATCAAGCTATCTATCCGTCATCTATCTATCTTCTGTCCATCCATCCATGCGTCCATCCATCCATCTTTATATCTATCTATCCATCAATCATCTGTCTATCTATCTATCTATCTATCTATCTATCTATCTATCTATCTATCTATCTATCTATCTTCCGTCCATCTATCATCCATCCGTCCATCCATCTTTATATCTATCTATCTATCTATCTATCTATCTATCTATCTATCTATCTTATCTGTATATCTATCTATCTTCCATCCATCTAGCCATTGTTCGTCATCTGTGTATCTATTTATCTACCTATCTATCTATCTATCTATCTATCTATCTATCTATCTATCTATCTATCTATCTATCTATCTATCTATCTATCTATCCATCTATCTTCCATCCGTCCATCAATCCATTGTCTGTCGTCTGTCTATCCATCTATCTATCTATCTTCGATCCATCCATTGTCTGTCCGTCCATCTATCTATCTATCGTCCATCTATCCATCCATCCGCCCGTCCTTCCATCAAGCTATCTATCCGTCATCTATCTATCTTCTGTCCATCCATCCATGCGTCCATCCATCCATCTTTATATCTATCTATCCATCAATCATCTGTCTATCTATCTATCTACCTATCTATCTATCTATCTACCTATCTATCTATCTATCTATCTATCTATCTATCTATCTATCTATCTATCTATCTATCTATCTATCTTTCTATCTATCTATCTTCCGTCCATCCATCCATCCATCATGCGTGCATCTATCTATCTATCTTCCGTCCATCTATCATCCATCCGTCCATCCATCTTTATATCTATCTATCTATAGTCAGTCATTCAACTGCACCTATGGCACCACTTTCATATCATCTGTGATAGATCTGCAAAACTGTGTTGGATGCATTTAGACCTTTGTCTAAATGGTAAAAATATTAATACTTATTTTCACAACAAACAGTGGTTGGTGTAGCAGCAGTGGTGCTAATGATGTCAAAACCAGTATTAGCAGTAATGACAGCAGCACGGTACTAGTTAGCACCATTAGCCATTGCAGCAGCAGAATAAATACAAGGACAACCTTGTGAGTACAGAACATGATCTTGTGAGGAATTGCCATACTGCAGAACAAGTGTTTGAACAGTTTTCAGCTCTCCATGAACGTCTTGAATTCATTCCAGAAATCCTTGGAAAATGAGTGATGCATCATTGTGCCACATGCTATTTGAATAACCCATTTTTTTTAACTACTGAGCATCGTATTTTAACATTTTTGAATAAAGCCCTTTTTTTTTAGCATTTTTTAAAGAAGCCAACATGTGCTGTTGGGTAGAGGTAGGAATTTAAAGTTGATCTAAATCTAAATCTCGTGGGAAGTTATTATTCATTCATGATTTCTTACAGTTTTGTTTGGTGGTGGATTTAATAGTATTGAATCATAACTTATGCCTAAGCAAATAAAGTTTTGCTGAGACGTGCATATTTTTAGATGATTAAAATTAATATAGGCGTCCGGGTAGCGTAGCGGTCTATTCCGTTGCCTACCAACATGGGGGTCGCAGGTTCAAATCCCCGTGTTACCTCCAGCTTGGTCAGGCGTCCCTACGGACACAATTGGCCGTGTCTGCTGGTGGGAAGCCGGGTGTGGGCATGTGTCCTGGTCGCTGCACTAGCGCCCCCTCTGATCGGTCGGGCCGCCTGTTCGGGGGGGAGGGGGAATAGCGGGATCCTCCCATGCGCTATGTCCCCCTGGTGAAGCTCCTCACTGTCAGGTGACAAGAAGCGGCTGGTGAGTCCACATATATCGGAGGAGGCGTGTGGTAGTCTGCAGCCCTCCCCGGCTTGGCAGCGGGGGTGGAGCAGACTGGGATGGCTTGGAAGAGTGGGGTAATTGGCTGGGTACAGTTGGAAGAAAAAGAGGGGAAATGGCTGGGCTCCTGAAAAGGTCCAGTGAATGCCCCCCCCCCTCACATTTCTTAGTAGAACATTTAATTTCTTACCTCCTGGCTTCATCTTTGGTTCTAACACAGCCACAGCCATCTCCCACGTCTTACTACATGCAAAGTCCTGTGTAATGTCTTTAAAGTCTATCTGTTTAGCCGGTTCACACCCAGTGACAAGTACTGCCATTATCATCACTTATATTTAGGGTGAACATGATTATTGCTGGCCTCTATGGGCTCCCCCTAGCGGCTGGGCCCCAGAAAGCCCCCCCCTCTTTCCCCCCCTTATGGGCGGCCCTGGGTACATACTGTACATGTGTGTTGCGCATGTTGCAGGTGTCCCAGCCTGTTTTAGTAGTGTCTGCGAGTGTGTGTGTGTGTGTGTCTGTGTGTGTGTGTGTGTGTGTGTGTCCCAGCTTGTGTGCTGGCTGCTATAATGCTGTTCCAGTTGGGAGAGCACGAGAACAGCAGAGTTGCAGGGCTCTATTTTCAAGCACCACTGGAGCCTTAAATTTGATTATGTTTTTTTTTTTTTTTTTTTTTTTTACTCCACAAGTAGTGTAGAGTTTTTGCATAAGGCCGCCTCTCCTCACACTCGAGACCCAGAACGTTCTCGAAAGCGCCGCTTTTATTCCACCAAGCTGTCTTCTGCCTTTTCATCTTCTGCTCCGGTCACCCTCAGCATGAGTAAGTAGGGTTTGCCATTTTGCCCGGGTTTTCCTATTATGCCTTGATTTCATAAACTTCATATCTATCCACGGGTTCTTCAAAATGGAGCCCGGCCTGCTGGAGTCACATATTTCGTCACCCGTAAGGCCAAGTTATTGTGTCGC
The DNA here is from genome assembly GCF_029633865.1 of Lampris incognitus. Taxonomy (NCBI): domain Eukaryota; kingdom Metazoa; phylum Chordata; class Actinopteri; order Lampriformes; family Lampridae; genus Lampris; species Lampris incognitus. The sequence goes on from NC_079211.1 coordinate 144,621,799, forward strand.
CCTAATGTCAGCAGCGCCAGTGAATGGCTGGGAATACTCGATGTGCAAGATACCGGGGATTGAGATATTGGCTCTGAAAATGTCAACCTAGGCTAGCTGATGTGTCTTTTATAGTCTCGCTCTCTGTCTCCCTCCTTCTTCTTCTTCTCTATCGCTCTCTCTCTCTCTCTCTCCGTGTCCCCCCCCCCCCCCATAGCCGCTCTCCCTTTCTCCATCATTCTCTAAACCCCACTGGGTTAGGGAGCGGACACGCCAGCCCATCACATCTGAAGAGGCAGATTAAATGAGAGTGTCACGGTGACACATGGGGACTGATAGTAGGACAATAGAGCCAGTTCCAATTAGAGCCTCTTCCTCCAGGGACAGCAGGTAGAAATGAATTGCCACTGCTACGTTTTTTTTTACCACATCTGTTTATTCATTTTAACATCTGAATCTGTCTTCCTTTAACCTCCTCGGACTTTAAACGCAGTAACTCCAACCTGCCCTCGACGCCGTGGGTGGAGGTGACCCGCTTCACTTCAAACCCTGTTTTCTCGGGTAGCGTAGCGGTCTATTCCGTTGTCTACCAACATGGGGATCGCCAGTTCGAATCCCCTCCGGCTCGGTCGGGCGTCTCTGCGGACACAATTGGCCGCGTCTGCGGGTGGGAAGCCGGGTGGTGGGTATGTGTCCTGGTCGCTGCACTAGCGCCTCCTCTGGTCAGTGGGGGTAGCGTGATCCTCCCACACGCGACGTCCCCCTGGCGAAACTCCTCACCGACAGGTGAGACATAGTGGCTGGTGACTCCACATGTATTGGAGGTGGCGTGTGGTAATCTGCAGAGGGGGTGGGGCACTGATGGCTCAGAGGAGTGGGGTAATTGGCCGGATACAACTGGGGAGAAAAGGGGGGAAATTCCAACACCCCCCCCCCGACTCGACTCAGTTATCATGGAAGAGAGAAACTGTACATCAGAGGTGGCCACTTGAGTTTAATGCCTGTGAATATTTCACAGGCGTGTGTGTGGACAGAACTGTTAGGGATGCTGAGAGCATCCCACGACGGGGCTATTAGGCATCAAGAAACATGACTGGCTGGAGTTTTTCTGTTGGGAATGTGTAATTAGGGGGGGGTTTTGTACAGTATTTACGCACTCCTACATGAAGGAGGAGTAAAGCTCAGTTTCTGCTCTGGTAATTACATCAGGTGCGGCCTTGGCTGTGGTGCTCTCCGGGAGAACTGTTTATGTACTACACGTGCTCTATCGTCCAGCGCCACATGGCTGCTATGGTTGAATCCTGAAAGGAGAGTTTCGCAGTCCTGCAATCAGCGCCGATGCACAATGTGGTCGACCGAAGCCATTAAAATCGTCACTGCGTACTTACGGTGAAACCCGGTGTTGTCCTGGCCGCAGAGCCTACACGTACCAGAATGCATTGGGCACAAGCTCCTGGTTCGCCGTCCGTAAAATCCTCCGCGCTAATGTCGCGGGACATAAATTCCAGCGCTGGGACCGGCGATGATTCATCACTCGGCTGCAGAAACAATCGTGAATAACTGTAGGGTTTTTTTTTCTTTTCTTCCTATGCTATGGCCTGTCGCCGATAGATAGAGATAAGGCTGAAATGTCCCCTTTAAATCGAGGACTATCCCCGCTTTAATATTTCAGCCTCAACTGCGGCGGTGATCGATGAGCTGAATGAGCGCGTCTCGGCGCCGCGCTCTCGGTCGTTTACCGGTTATCCTCGCCGACTCAGTTGTCGAGGGCCTGCAGGCGGCCGCTCTTTCAAGCCCCGTGTCTCCTCCGGTCCCCCTGCAAAAGCCAGAGGACCCACGGCTCACAACTTTAGGGCCCTCTTATCTTCTGAGCCCTTCTCTAGTGCCTCTGGCTGGACACCCCCCCCCCCCCCCCCGTCTGCCTGGACACCGAGCCAGCCATCCCCACAGCCTGTTTACAGATTATTATCAGACTGCAGCCGGCTGCATGGGAACGCATCCATGGCGCCGTCCTCGCTAATTGAATCGGACCCGGCGCTGTAGAGGAGAGAGACGTGTACAGTCCCCCCCCCTCCCCCCCCCCCCCCGTTGAGCCGCGCGATTAACCATCTTGGAGCGGGAAGCGGTAGCAGGCACGCCGGAGGACATGGCTGACGCCTTTGTTTGGATGTCTAAGTCGTGCTCACCCTGCCACGGATCCGTTGGCCTCTTTTCCCCTCCTCGGACACGTGTCAACTAGGGTCAAGCACAGTGAACGGCTCCTAGCCGGCTCGCCGCCGGGCTGGCTGTGCGATATAAAGAAGTGTTGCCCCCCCCCCCCGTCGCTCCATCTCTCAACCACCTTCACCGCAACTTGTTGGGTTTGGTAGGTCGCACGCCGCTTAGATTTGTGGCGCATCATGAAAGGACTAGAAAAATCCGACTCATTATGTCACTGTAACGGGGGCAGTCCTATGCTGTTCTATGCTGGTCAGCCTGCTGCACGCCCGTCACTCTCATCAGTAGCTCTGCGTTGTGTTCTATTTTCGGTGGGGTCCCAGGTGTTGTGGGGGGCCCTCAGTTTCTCATCATCATCATCATCATCATGATCAAAGAAGGAGGGGGGGGGCACACAGGACTCTATTTGGCCCACCTTGCCATTTATTTTGGTTTCAAACTCTTCGACAAACGTCCAGTCCTCCAGCGGGAGCGGTGTTTCTTACGGACGTGGGGGTCGAAGTTCAACCACTACCCGGACTTCACTCGTGTGCGTTAGAAGGAGAAACCGTCCACGGGACTCCGATGTAAGAAAGGATAAACAAGTATTTTATCCCACAGCTTGCAGTATCTTCTTACAGGGATACTCAAGGTTACGTTCTCCTCAACCAGCAAAAAAAAAAACTGTCCTACGGTAAGAAACACGTGTGGCTCGGCTCGATCGCTGCTTGAGACTCCTCCCACAAAACAAAATGGCCTCTCCCGCGTTCCCTCTTCCGTGTACCCACAAGACCTCTCTCTTAAAGCGACAGTACACGTATATGACGGTCGTCGTAAAACATACATAAAAGTAAATAATGACATAAAATAAAATGTAGTAAACACAAATAACAGCACACAGACAGGATTTGGTGATATTTCATACTCAAACAAAATAAAATAAAAACATTAATTTTAACCTGGTTACATCACATTCCACCTCATTATCTCCTCATTATCGCTGTTTTATATCGTTACAAAACGGCTGCGTTATTCTTCAGAGGTAGGTTATTTGCATAAGCACGCGCACAAATTGTTAAAGGGTTTCAGTCTCCAATCCTTTCAAAGTGTTTCCCGGCGAAGTCAAAGCGGGGCCAAAAGGAAAGCTCGCATTTCTTTTAATTTCCTCGCTCTTCCCCTTGATGCAATGCTGACGCTTTCTTGAGATCTCCTCCTCCTCCTCCTCCTCCTCCCACTCCTCCCCAGTCTCACATTGCTGTCATCTCCCCAGCGTTTCGTTTGAGGTGGTTGGGTATTTCCGTCCCGAAAATGCTAAATTGGCAGAATGTCTGGATGTTAAAGCGAGGCTGGAAATCTATTTTCACCATGTGCCGTCACGTCGCCTCGCTATTTTGTTGGCACATTCATTCTGAAAATATAAAGCCTCATGAAATCTTTAGTGTTTCCAACTGCCATTAAAATCTGCCAACCGGATAAAATAAAGAGGGCAATAATTGACATCCCTAAATGTGTAAAGCTAATAATAGTCCCCCCGGCCTGACTCGGTGGAGATCTGGGAGGAGGTGCATTAGGGAGGACTAATGCCGAAGATTTCCGTATCTAGCCTTGTGGATATCGCCGCATCTTCCTGCCGTGTATTTACGGCCGTTATTTGGCTCTTGTCTGTCTCCCTCCTGCAGTGCGTGTGATGCTTGCGAGAGGAAGCGTACCCCGGTGGAAACCCCTGCCCGAGCCTTCGAAAGTAGGCCATTTCAGATAGCGGATGACAAGCGACGTCGCTACTGCGGCGCTCTGCGACTGCGGGCCATTCAAAAGGTTTATCTCCGGTTGTTCCGGGCATCATCTGTCTCGTTTGTTTGCTCGATGAAGCTCCTGGCTTTATTGGTCTTCTCCCACAGATTAGCATCTGTCTCTTTTCAGGGCATTGTGGGAAGGGGTTACGTAAGGCCCTCGGAGCGCCGCTCCGATCGGCGCGCCGGTGTCGGCATGTGACGCCAGTTATTTGCTTGTCGCCTTAATTATTCATACACACCTCTTGTTTGTTGCCGAACATTGGGTTGTTGTGCTCCGCCACGCGACAAATCCCTCATTCTGTCTGAGCGAGTAGGGATGAGGGTGAGATGAAAAGATGGCCGGGAGTCGGGAGAATAGCGGGACGGTGAATAAAATGTCTCGTGCGTTAGCCGTTGTTGTCCCGAGTTCAAACCTCACATTCATGATGTAGGGTCCGAGACGGTGTTTGCTTAGCTGTGTCGCGTTTGTGTGACTCTGTGTGCTTCTTCAGAGGTATAATAAAAGAAGAAGATTCTGACGGGCAGCGTTCAATGCAATGCCGAGTCTCTCCCCCCCCCCCCCTCCCCCTTATTCCCCTTTCCTTTGCCTTGTGCTGTACTGTCACATATGCTGGGTGTGCGACACCTCTGGCATCCTAGTTTTTGTGCAAAGCAGCATGTTCACGTACTTCAAAGAGTAGCCCGCCCCGCCCCCCCCTCGCTCTTTATTAGAGACCATGTATGAAATTTATTGGCTTATAAGCCCTGCCATGTGACACGTGGGACGTGGCAAACAGCTCTAGTGCCATTTTGCATCTCCTCCCCGCTCCCCCGAACAGGGTTGACCTTTGCCGCCTTCGGGCCGTATTTCAAGCCCGAGCTACAGAGTTACGGCGCCACGGGAAGTTTTATCATCAACGCTGTCCATTATTTTGGGGTTAATTCACACCCGCCCGCAGATCCTCTCGTAGCATCCCGTGTATTTACGCTCGGCTACCGCGACCAAGGGCAGCGGTTACACGGCCCTCTGTCATTGCGCGGTGTCAGGCGTGGCACCAGGTGAAGCGAGGCTTTGAACTGCCTCGCCGTGCCGCTCCGAGATTATAGGGTTGATTCGCGGCGCAGAAACGCCTTAACCCGAGCTCGAGTCTGACAGGAACTGAGGGATGTTATTCTAAGTTGCCCACATAGTCAAAGCAAGGGAGAGGTGACACTCCGAAGCACCTCAGCTGGTAAAATCTCACATTTTAGTCACGGACATCGGCGAAAGCATCAGCCAAGCAGTGGCGGCTGGTGCTAAAAATGTTTTGGGGGGGGGGGTGGGGGGTTTACCTTGGCGCAGCACACCTGACAGCTGCTTTAATGTCCACACAGTCGCAGAGTTATTAAGAAGGACAATGTGGCCTGTAGATTTTATCAGGGTTCGTAGACGGTGGATGATTGACAGTCAAGATGAGGCGTCGTGGTGGGTGTGAACATGATTGACAGCCACGAGAATTGTCCAATCACGTTATATCAAAAAATGTTAAGACAACTAGAAGAGCCCCGCTACAATGTAGCGGTTTGGTTCTCCACCCGTCTAAATCTCCCCGCTCTTCATGCTGCCAGCTAACCGCCTTCCCCCTGCCCCTAAACCCCCCCCCACTCCAACTCCCTCCCCCCAAATGCTCGGAATCACCCGAAATGCCGAGAAAAGTGGTTTTTAGCCATTTTTAGAAAATGCATATTTATGCATATTTATGCATAATTTTAATTTTCTGGGATTTTTCCCTTGCTCTCTGAGACAATACCTACCACCTCCAAAAAGAATTAGGATCACAAGTGCTTTAGTTTTCGGTCCCGCTATCTACACTAGCTAACACACACACACACATCACGAAAATATGGGAGTTGATTTTAATTTTCTGCTATTTTTCTGGTCCTCTCTGGAACAATACCTACCACCTCCAAAAAAAATTAGGATCCTAAGTGCATTTTTGCGAAAATGCACATTTTGCATAATGCCAAAACATTTCTAAGTCCCAGAAATTTTTTTTTATATAGGTGAAAAAATCAAAGATGCTCAGAATCGCCTGAAATGACGAGAAAAGCGGTTTTTAGCCATTTTTAGAAAAATGCATAATTATGCATAATTAAAATTTTTTGAGATTTTTCCCGTACTCTCTGGAACAATACCTACCACCTCCAAAAAGAATTAGGATCATAAGTGCTTTAGTTTTCGGTCCCGCTATCTACACTAACTAACACACACACACACACACTAACACCACACACACACACATTACGAAAATGTATGAGTAAATACCAATGCACTGCCAATAAAAGTGGGGGTGTCTGGGGCGCACAGAACTGCGCCCCCTGGAAAACCTGAAGAAACCAATCAGACAGCAGCTTCAGGTCACCTGCTCGCCAAATGTTTGAGGGCTTACATAAGGTCTGGTTTGGCCGGCGCCCCTCACCCAGGAAGTATATGTATTCAGACAGAAACCAGCCAAATACCATTTGAACCAGTATTTAATGGCTGCTGACAGGCGCTCACAGACTGAAAAACACTTTTATTTCATCATTATTTGCATCATACAACTAAATTATATTTAACATGTTTAAGTAGATTGTCATCTCTTGATATTTGAAGGGGGGCGGCGCCCCAGCGCCCCGTACTGGCCAGCCGCCACTGCAGCCGAGTCATGTGCTAAGCCATCATTCTTTACTATTTTTGGCCTTTAAGACTAGTAGTGCTGCACGATTTGGTGAAAAAGTCGTATTGTGATTATTGTGGACAATATCACAATTTGTGATCGCGATATAGTAAACAAATGTGTCGTATTGCCACGACATGTAGTGACTTTCTTTCTTTTTTTAAAAAATGTATTTCTGATTTTTCCCTTTTTCTCCCAATGTAGTGGCCAATCGATCCCCCATTTTAGTTCAAACACCCACCCTCGTACTGCATGCGTTCGCCAACTGCGTCTCCCGGAGACAGCGTTGCCAATTATTGCTGCTATATCGAGTCCGGCCATAAGCGACTTTCATTTTTCATGTTTTACAAGGTACCTTTCTGCACAATATCGCCATATAACAGGTTCCTTTTTTTTTTTTGCCACCAGTTCATCAGCGTTAACCCTGCTCGTTGTCATCAGTATCTGTTTTTTCCTTCTTTCTCGTCTGCACGCAGCACACCGGATAGTCATGTGACATAGACTGCACACGCTTCACAGCCTAAACGGAGACTGATTGATCGTGTCTTAATTAGGGGCGTAGATATGCAGACTGCACACAAACAGACGTTCACACGCACGTTTTATTATTTAATTAAATCACAGCCTTTTGTGGTTATATAATTGCACAGGCTGTGGCATCACGATTGTGATTAGATTAATCGTGCAGCACTAATTAATTGATTGACTAAACTCATGATCATGCATATGAGTAGACACACACATACACACACACACACACACACAAACTCTTGTTTGTTTGGTCATTTACTCACTCGCTCTTTGATCCACCTTATTGTCCTCATCCTCTCACGGACGCCTTCTGTTTATTTTGGTGCCGTCCTGACAGGTCTGAACTGGGGGCTCAGAGGGTGCTTCAGGTCGATCTGAAAATGGAAAGCCTCCCGGAGCCTCTCGGCAGCCGCTGGATGGCCTGGCAGGTGGAGTACCCGGGCAGCCGAGCCGCCACACAAGAGAGCGAGACACAGATCCGACTGGCGCGAGAGGACCTTGCGGGAATCATGCCTCTGGCTATGGTGAGTGGTGCCGGTCCCCCCCCCCCCCCCCCCCCGGGTCCTTCACAACACCCAAACACATGAATAAACCCGTTCACTCACAGAGCAAAAGAGTGGACATTGATTGTGCAAGATCAACGCCATATCCAGTTATTTACCCTGCAAACCCGTTGGACCTGCGTACTGCATAATGCAGACCGCCGCTATTACGCCGTTAAATTGAACCGGCAAAGACCGGCTCACATTGAATTTCTGTGCGTCAACCGTGTTGCGTACAGGTCCCGGCTTCGTGTGGGATTTTAGATTACATTCCAGTTTTGCTTGCGGGGATTTGCGGCATCACAAATCAGATCACCAAAATGCATCACCTTGTTTTCTTGATATGACGATGCATAAAACGTCCCCGTTGAAGAATCTGGTACCACGCACGATTTTTATTAGATGGGGAAGCACCTCATGAAACAGCAAGTGACCCCTCCATAGACACATGACGGCGTGCAGAAATATTTGGCATGGTGATTTTGAGTTTTCTGGGTTGTTGTTTAGCTAAAGCCGTGTTTGAGACGAGCTGACTCAGGTTCTGTTCAGGTT